>NC_056733.1:507038813-507156313 GCF_019279795.1 Protopterus annectens | reverse complement strand
GTGTTCTGCAGTCAGCATAAAAATCTATATCAATTATAAATCCTAGTGTAGGATATTTATATGTAGATTTATTATATAAATAGTCACATGCTGTACAATTTCTGCAAGGAAAAGTCCCCTGCCTATCAGATAGGATCATTCTTTCATTGTTTCTGGATTTATAACAGAGTTGGCCTTTGTAAGGACCTCTTATTTCTAAAAGAAAAGCTGGGTCTATCTTCTAACAATACTCTCAAGTCAGGATCTGACAATAAAATATTCCAATTCTTCTCAAAAATATTACAGAACCTTCTGATGTCACTTGAATAAGTTTTTAGGGAATCTAACTTTAAAATCATGACCTTCCTTGCTTTTAACATCTTCTATAGTATTTGAGAAGAGCGGTTTACATCTCCCATCCCTATTTTCAATGGTATATTTAGAGCTTTCATTTATGTCTTTCTTACTATAACCTCTGTTTAAGAAGTCTTTCTCTAATATAGTCATTGTCTTCACAAAGCCTTCATCTGTATTATGCAAGCGGCTTATTCTCATATATTGTCCTTTCACTACATTTTTGTGTACAAATGTTGGATGCATACTAGTCTTATGTAAGATACTATTTCTCCATGCAGATTTTCTATACATCCCTGTTGTAAATTCATCTAACGCTGTCTTCTTAACCAAAACATCTAGGAACTCAATAGAGTCCCTGGAATGTTGACTAGTGAATCTTAAAAATTCAGTGGTGCTATGTAAGTATTCCACCATCTCTTCACTAGTACCATCCCACAACAGGAAGACGTCATCTACAAAACATATATACCATACAATTTTGCCAGCATATTTATTGCTAGCACTTAATACATGATCTTTTTCCCATGCAGCCAATGCTAAGTTGGCGTAGCTGTTAGCACAAGCCGTGCCCATTGCTACACCAACTTTCTGTAGATAAAACTTGTCATTGAATATAAAGACATTATTTTCTAGGAAAATATCAAGCAACTCACATATCAAATTAATCTTAGTGCTTTGAAAAACTTGTTTCAATGTCAGAATATCATATATTTTCTCAATACCCCATTTATTCGGTATCACTGTGAACAGTGAAGTGACATCCATTGTCACAAACATATAATTTCTATTAATATTCCTGGTCTTATTATATAACAGTCGCAGAAATGCCTTTGTATCCCTTAGTACAGTCTCACATGATTTTAGGACCATTTGTAAATTTTGTTCAATATAAATTGAGATGGCATCTGTGGCCCATCCTTTACTGGATACAATAGGTCTCATAGGGGGCTGTGTGATGTCTTTGTGAATTGTAGGTAGACCTTTTTAACCTAAAAAACAAAAAAATATCCTTGTTTTCCCGCCTTTCTCGACTAGTTTAGACCAGTATACAGGCTTTGCTGTATTCTGGACTGTGGTGTAGTTCCTGTGTTGTCTATTGCCTTACTTGGATAGAAGGAAGTTTCTTTGCTCACCAGTGGGAGTGGGGAGCCTTGAGCAGCCGATCTGTCCCTGAAGGAGTGACCTCAGCACAAGAGCTTGTAGTAATTGGTCGTTTTGGACCATTTCCAGCTCTTTTGAAGTTCCCTGTTTAAAATCCGCGTTTGCGTGGCTTTGCGTGATTGTGCGCATAGCGCAGCGCCGGTTAAACAGGCTTAAACTATTCCTGGCTCCGCCAAGTCTGCACTTCAATTTTTTCCTTAAGAAAGCTCTACTTTCAACAAAATCAGTCTATTCGCTTTATCATAAGCCTAGCACTTGCTCCTAAAACCTTTCTTTTAAGTGAAGCACCCTTAAACTAACATAAGCACTACATCCACCTACAACCCGTGCTAATACCCACTTCCCTTAAAAGTCCTCTCTCTGACCCAGTTACACATCACCCCCTTATACTATTCCGGCATGTTGAGTGGTATATTACGGACGTCCTCTCCAGTTCAGCTGGTTAATCTGGGAATCCTGAGACAATGTTACAATTGTCTCATGTACACAGACAACCCTCTCCTCCTCCCAACAAACACATGTGAGAGATGCAACTATATAGCCAAACTGGAGGCTGAACTCTCTCAACACAGGACTAGCAAGACCAGACAGGAGGAGAAGGTAACCACACACACAACAAACCCAGTCTCACATAAACCAACCACAACTGCAAACCAAACACATAATAATACAAAGACATACTCGGAGGCTCTAATAAAAACTTACCGAAACAACAGAGGCTCCCAAAGCAGACATCCAAGAAAACACCACCTCAAAACTCTGCACATGCAACACATAGTACACAAAGTCAGTGTGCCAAACAATCACAGGCCTTAAGGCGAAACACCATGCCTGATACACTAGTAATAGGTGACTCTATAGTCCGACACGGACGTCCCACTTACCAGGCTGAACAAAGAGAGGGTAACGGTGAGCTGCCTGTCAGGAGCTAGGATCCGCCACATAACACAAGCACTCAGGTCACTCCAAAGCAAGTACAAATATGACTCCGTCATTGTCCATGCCGGCGTGAATGACCTGAGATGTACCTCCTTGGACTACATGAAGAGAGACAGAGGAGCTCTCTGATTATGTAGCCCAGGCCGGTATGACTCTGACCAGCATCTTGCCCTCACCAAGAATGATGCCACAATACAAAGACAAGATGATCAGCTTTAATAATTGGCTCAGTTAGTGGTGTCATTCTAGGGGGATCCAATGTCTGTCTGCTTGGGGTGACATGCTGGACAAGCCATGCTGCTTCGCAAGGGACGGCTTGCACCTGTCAACACTTGGCTTCCGGATATTGGCTAAGGCTCTTGCCACCCCCATAGTGCCTTTTTTAGGCAAGGCTCAAAAAACAAACCCACCACCTTAGAAAACAATAAAGGAAAAAAAAACTAAGGGTAACGCTGCTCAACACCAGAAGTCTAAATCTCAAGATGCAGGCTCTCGAAGCACTCCTCAGTATGGAGAGCATCGATGTCTGTGCAGTAACCGAAACCTGGTTCAAGGCGCCTGAGAGCACCCCAGCCCTACCAGGTTATACCTCGTATCATGCATTTTGGCCCCAAAACCTGGGCCGAACTACAAAAGGAGGGGGAGTGTCCATATTCATTAAAGACACCCACACCTCCAGGTTAGTGGCAACGCACGAAGCATCGGAGACCATCCATGTGCAACTAACCGTAGGCAAAACTGCTATACAACTTGTAGCATGTTACAGACCACCCTCGCAATCTCAGGAACTCCATTCAGCCTTCCTGAAGACACTGGAAGATATGAATTTCTCACCAAATACCATCACATTGGGAGACTTCAACTACCCAAACATAGACTGGGTGCATTACTCAAGCCCCAACACCCTAGCCCAAAGGTTCCTGGAATTCATCAACTCAAATGCGATGGAACAACTAGTCACCTCCTCCACAAGGGGAAATAATATACTTGACCTGATCATCACAAACATGGGGACAAAATGCTCAACACCGGAAGTATACCCCTCACTAGTGAGATCAGACCATAAAACTAATAACCCTAGATTTTCATATCCCACCTCCACCCCCAGCACAAAAGACCACAGTGAGAAACTTCTCAAAAGCTGACTTTACACTCCTTAGGACTGAAATGGTATCCTTCAAGCCCCTCGGGCCAGTGGAAACCACATCCCACACTGCTGAATCATTCACAAATGCTTTCTACGGGCATCTCCAAGAATGCATGGATCATGCAATCCCAAATAAAACCAAGACCCTTTCCACCAAAGGCAGACATCGTATCTGGTGGACCCCAGCCATAAACAAACTTTATAACAAGAGAAGGAAGCTACTGCAAGACAGAGCAAAATCCCATAAAGGGAAGGCATCCCTGATCGGCACTAGCAAAAAACTACGTTCGCAAATAAAATCATCAAAGGCCAACTTCGAGAGAAAAATCGCCAAGGACACTAAAGATAATCACATGGCCTTCTTCAGTTATGTTAGAAACTTGGGCAGAAACCCTCAGATATGTGCAGAGTTAGTTCATAACAGCAAAAAATACACTGAACCCACAGATATTGCCAACATACTGGCAGACAGGTTCAGTGCAAATTTCTCCTCTCCCTCTCCCTCAAAAGACAAAATAAATATCTCAGCTGAATGCAACCTCCCTGAAATCTCAGATGTTCAGTTGAGAGCTGCCCTCAGCAAAGCTAAAAATACAGCATCCATGGGACCAGACGGTGTCCCGGGTGTGCTACGTGAACTCCTAGAGGAGCTAAACCCACACATAAGAACGCTGTTTAATCTTAGCCTTGCTACAGGATACATCCCTGAACACTGGCGTACAGCTACAGTGGTCCCACCCCACAAAGGTGGCACCTCTACAGACCCTGGAAACTACTGCCCCATAAGCTTGACCAGCCTGGTCTGCAAACCTATGGAAAGGATCATTATGGAACTCATAAACAAAGACATCGGGGACCTACAGACAATTGACCCTACCCAGTTCGGCTTTATAAAAGGCAGATCCTGTCTTTTAAACCTGATGGACTTTTTTGAAACAGTCACTAGAGCCATCGATGAAGGCAAAGCAGTTCATACAGCCTACCTGGAACTGGCAAAAGCCTTCGACACAATACCCTACTCAGGCATCATAGACAAGCTCAACAGCTTAAATGCAAACCTGTTTGTCACAAGATGGGTTGCAAGCTGGCTAAAGGACAGAACCCACAAAGGCAGAATAGCTGGAGCTTTCAGACTCTAAGCCAGTCACAAGTGGAGTCCCACAGGGCTCTGTCTTGGGACCCCTCTTGTTCGGCATTTATTTCTCAGATGTGCAGGCAAACATAGGGGGGGGGGTTGTGGCTGACAAAGTTAGCAGACGACTGCAAACTAGGCGTCATAGTTGACACACCAGCTGGCACATGCATCCTCCAGAAGGGTCTCACAGAAACAGACGACTGGTGCCAGAGTCATGGCCTTAAACTAAATGCCAAAAAATGTATAGTCATCCCCTTTGGAAAAAACAAAGTACCCACAAATTACCACATAGGTGGTAATCCATTAAGTACGGAAAAAGTAATCGGAGACCTGGGGACCCAAGTTGACAGTGACCTCTCATTTGACACCCACGTTGCCAAAGTGGTTAGAAAGACCTTCTACATTGCCCACCTTATCATGAAGGAATTCACATCCAGATCAAAGGATGTCATTGTACCCTTATATTCCTCCCTTATCAGGCCTATGATTGAGTACAATGCCCCATTTGGTATGTACCTCACCAGGCACCTGCAGCTGCTGGAGAGACCCCAAAAGTACCTTACCAAGAGGATCAAGGGTCTCCAGCATATGTCATATGCTGCCAGACTGAAAAAGCTCCAGCTCTATTCAGTAGCATACCGCCTGCTCAGAGGTGATCTGTGCCTTACGTACAAGGCCATGTCCAATTCAGAATTAATGGACATGCTTCACCTCAAAAAATCCAAATCCATCAGAGCCATGAGAGCTAAAGATCTAAACCTCAGCACAAATATGAATAGGACATGCTGAAGGGACAGATTCATAACCCAGAGGCTTCCCGCACTCTGGAACAGGATACCTGTCCACGTTAGGCAGAACCCCTCACTGACTCTCTTCAAGAGAAATCTGGACGAATGGATGGGTGATCGTAGGTTTACCCCGGGGGTCATCTCTGTGTCATTGCTAGATAGAGGCACAGTAAACTAAATTTAATTTAAATTGTACACTTTTTTATCATTACATGAGGTGGTGAAAGCCACATACACTTTGGCTAGGCTTATAAATGCCCTAGGGCAGATAGCCTAGTACTATACTATGAAACTATGAAACTATAAATAATGGGTATGGTTGGATGTTCTATCTGAAAGTAGTCAAACAATTCCTCTGATACATAATTAGTAATCAAGAAGTCAAAAATATATACAGATATCCTGTCAATTATACCTTGTACTGGTCTCTCATTTAGTTCAACATAAATATCTGTATAATTCAAAAGTTCCATCATTTTCTTGTAATAAAAAACCTTATCCATTACTACTACACTGTCCCCCTTGTCAGCGGGCCTAATTTCAATGTTGTGAGAATCCTTTAGCTCTGGCTGTGCTTCAGTTTCTGATTTACTCAAGTTAAAAAATCTAGGTGGAAGATTTTTAGCATGCATCTCTCTAATTTCATGTTCACACACATTAGTGAAAGTTTCAACTGTGGGATGCATCTTGAGTACAAAGGCACTAGGTTGTTTAAACATATTATCAAATACATTTCTTTTAAACATGGTTTTAAGTGTTAGGTGACGAGAAAATAACTTCAGCTCTTTTAATGAATCAGTTAATACTGTTTTCTGTGCTGGAATAAAGTTCAGGCCTCTATTTAACAACGAGGCTTGTGCAACAGTTAAAGAAAAGCTATATATATTAATTACCAAGTTTTTTGTTGGTTCTTGCTCCTGGTGTTCATATATGCAGGAGTCACTCGTTTTCTCTGCTGTAATCGCGTTCTCCCTCTGATTCCTGCTGCTCGACCTGTCCCTTATTGGCAGCACCTTCTTTAACACAAATGGAAGGATTGAGGTTTGTGTAGCTTCCTTTTGCTCCAAAAAAGCTACTGAATCAGAATTAACACTGGAATCCATCCTTCTGTTAGTGCAAGCCATTTGGAAAGTTTATTTTGCCATTCCACCATTTTCAAATGTGGGAGGTTCTATACATACTCTCTCTGTGCTTACATCACTGTTCTCACAGGGATTCTGATTTAAAGGGGCAGTACTATGCATATTTGAATTTTCAGAAATCTGTACTGTAGTCATTTTTTTTTTTACATTTTCTGTACTCACAGCTGTTCTTCTTGGCCACGAAAAGACCTCTTTACATTGAAAGTCATTGAGGTCCCTTTGCAATTTTTTAGTTTTAGTATTCTGCAACTTCTTATCATAGCTCTGTATACTGTCAGCAAGTTCATCTAATTTACTGCCTAGTACCTCTATAGGAAAATTATTAGTCAGTTGTTCTTGTAGCCTCTTTATCTCATCGGCTAGCTCTTTTTCTTGTGGTTTAAAAAATTCTATAAGCAAATGTATATAATCATAGCTAAGCTGTAAATTTAAATTCTGCCATTTTTGAAGTAATTCAGGGTAGGTCTCACCATAAGTAGGCATATTTAATACTCTGAGACCTCTCGGCACTATTTTATATTTTAATGATGCTTCTAGATGAAACCTTTGCTACTGTAGCCTTTTAAAGCTATATAACTTATTCTCCATATCTCTGTACAGTTCAGTGAACTTCTTATGTGTATCATAGTCCACTTGTTCTCTTTCATTCACTGGAAAAATAGGGTTTAGCATCAAGGGGTTGAAGTATATATGTAGTAGTCCAACTAGTCGTTCACATTGATTCTTATTGTTGTCATTACCTTCAGCCATGTCCCAGCTTTTAAATACAGTCCAAGAAATACGTGAAAGAAAACAAAAGCTGGATAAACGCCTGGTATACACCTCAAGCGAAAAAAATGAAAAGATCAATGGTTAGACCACAGCTGAAGATAAAAATGGAATAATCCACGTCAGAAAATAAATCACTTGCAGCTTCACAGTAGTGCCCTTTATAAAACCAAAAGTTGTAACGGAGATGTAGTAGTCAAGGTAGGAAAGGGTTCACTTGCAGTTTTACACCACTTTATTAAACAAGAGTAAGCACTTTCGCGATCTAAGTCAGCTGATCGCTTCTTCAGACTCATAAAAACAGTTAAAACATTGGTATTTAAAATACGATTCAACCAATGAAAACACATATAGAACTATGACATAGACTAATTAAAATTGCATACATCAGAACATTAATTTGCCTTGTATTCTCCATAAGATGAAATAAAATATACATATAACGGACACATTTTATGTAATAATCCATATTACTTAATGTTTTAGTGGTCTGGATTTTAAAAAAGGTTTCAAGGAAACAGCATTGTTCAATCCAGGAGACCTATCTGCCTGAAGTAGTAAAATCCATCTTTGTTCTGCTTCCTCTACCTTATTCCTTGTATCACCTCCCCTCTTACTTTTATTTATTATTTCTAATACCATGAAATTAAAAATATATGTTTCCTATCTTCTTCTTCCACATGTTTTGCTAAAGCACTTGTGTCTTTTTTATTTCTATATCTCTAAGGTATATACTCCAACCCCTTGATGCTAAACCCCATTTTTCCAGTGAATGAAAGAGAACAAGTGGACTATGATACACATAAGAAGTTCACTGAACTGTACAGAGATCTGGAGAATAAGTTATATAGCTTTAAAAGGCTACAGTGGCAAAGGTTTCATCTAGAAGCATCATTAAAATATAAAATAGTGCCGAGAGGTTTCAGAGTATTAAATATGCCTACTTATGGTGAGACCTACCCTGAATTACTTCAAAAATGGCAGAATTTAAATTTACAGCTTAGCTATGATTATATGCATTTGCTTATAGAATTTTTTAAAACCACAAGAAAAAGAGCTAGCTGATGAGATAAAGAGGCTACAAGAACAACTGACTAATAATTTTCCTATAGAGGTACTAGGCAGTAAATTAGATGAACTTGCTGACAGTATACAGGGCTATGGTAAGAGGCTGCAGAATACTAAAACTAAAAAATTGCACAGGGACCTCAATGACTTTCAATGTAAAGAGGTCTTTTCGTGGCCAAGAAGAACAGCTGTGAGTACAGAAAATGTAGAAAAAATGACTACAGTACAGATTTCTGAAAATTCAAATATGCATAGTACTGCCCCTTTAAATCAGAATCCCTGTGAGAACAGTGATGTCAACACAGAGAGAGTATGTATAGAACCTCCCACATTTGAAAATGGTGGAATGGCAAAAGAAACTTTCCAAATGGCTTGCACTAACAGAAGGATGGATTCAAGTGTTAATTCTGATTCAGTAGCTTTTTTGGAGCAAAAGGAAGCTACACAAACCTCAATCCTTCCATTTGTGTTAAAGAAGGTGCTGCCAATAAGGGACAGGTCGAGCAGCAGGAATCAGAGGGAGAACGCGATTACAGCAGAGAGAACGAGTGACTCCTGCATATATGAACACCAGGAGCAAGAACCAATAAAAAACTTGGTAATTAATATATCTAGCTTTTCTTTAACTGATGCACAAGCCTCGTTGTTAAATAGAGGTCTGAACTTCATTCCAGCACAGAAAACAGTATTAACTGATTTATTAAAAGAGCTGAAGTTATTTTCTCGTAACCTAACACTTAAAACCATGTTTAAAAGAAATGTATTTGATAATATGTTTAAACAACCTAGTGCCTTTGTACCCAAGATACATCCCACAGTTGAAACTTTCACTAATGTGTGTGAACATGAAATTAGAGAGATGCATGCTAAAAATCTTCCACCTAGACTTTATAACTAGAGTAAATCAGAAACTGAAGCACTGTCAGAACTAAAGGAGTCTCTCAGCATTGAAATTAGGCCCACTGACAAGGGGGGCAGTGTAGTAGTAATGGATAAGGTTTTTTATTGCAAGAAAATTATGGATCTTTTGAATGATACAGATACTTATGTTGAACTAAATGAGAGACAAGTGCAAGGTATAATTGACAGGATATCTGTATATATTTTTGACTTATTGATTACTAATTATGTATCAGAGGAATTGTTTGACTACTTTCAGATAGAACATCCAACTATACCCATTATTTATGGTCTACCTAAAATTCACAAAGACATCACACAGCCCCCTATGAGACCTATTGTAGCCAGTAAAGGATGGGCCACAGAAGCCATCTCAATTTATATTGAACAAAATTTACAAATAGTCCTAAAATCATGTGAGACTATACTAAGGGATACAAAGGCATTTTCTGCGACTGTTATATAAGACCAGGAATATTAATAGAAATTATATGTTTGTGACAATGGATGTCACTTCACTGCTCACAGTGATACCGAATAAATGGGGTATTGAGAAAATACGTGATATTCTGACCTTGAAACAAGTTTTTCAAAGCACTAAGATTAATTTGATATGGGAGTTGCTTGATATTGTCCTAGAAAATAATGTCTTTATATTCAATGACAAGTTTTATCTACAGAAAGTTGGTGTAGCAATGGGCACGGCTTGTGCCAACAGCTACGCCAACTTAGCATTGGCTGCATGGGAAAAAGATCATGTATTAAGTGCTAGCAATAAATATGCTGGCAAAATTGTATGGTATATACGTTTTGTAGATTACGTCTTCCTGTTATGGGATGGTACTAGTGAAGAGATGGTGGAGTACTTACATAGCACCACTGAATTTTTAAGATCCACTAGTCAACATTCCAGGGACTCTATTGAGTTCCTAGATGTTTTGGTTAAGAAGACAGCGTTAGATGAACTTACAACAGGGATGTATAGAAAATCTACATGGAGAAATAGTATCTTACATAAGACTAGTATGCATCCAACATTTGTACACAAAAATGTAGTGAAAGGACGCTTACATAATACGGATGAAGGCTTTGTGAAGACAATGACCATATTAGAACAAGACTTCTTAAACAGAGGTTATAGTAAGAAAGACATAAATGAAAGCTCTAAATATACCATTGAAAATAGGGATGGGAGATGTAAACCGCTCTTCTCAAATACTATAGAAGATGTTAAAAGCAAGGAAGGTCATGATTTTAAAGTTAGATTCCCTATAACTTATTCAAGTGACATCAGGAGGTTCTGTAATATTTTTGAGAAGAATTGGAATGTTTTATTGTTGGATCCTGACTTGAGAGAATTGTTAGAAGATAGACCCAGCTTTTCTTTTAGAAATAAGAGGTCCTTAAAAAGGCAACTCTGTTATAAATCCAGAAACAATGAAAGAATGATCCTATCTGATAGGCAGGGGACTTTTCCTTGCAGAAATTGTACAGCATGTGACTATTTATATAATAAATCTACATATAAAACATCCTACACTAGGATTTATAATTGATATCGATTTTTATGCTGACTGCAGAACACAAAATTTGGTTTATTTCAGCTTCTGCACCGTCTGTCATGCCTTTTATATAGGCAAAACCAATAGGTGTCTAAAGGAACGTATCCTTGAACACCTTAGAGATATAAGAAATAAAAAAGACACAACTGCTTTAGCAAAACATGTGGAAGAAGAAGGTAGGAAACATTTTTAATTTCATGGTTTTAGAAATAATAAATAAAAGTAAGAGGGGAGGTGATATAAGGAATAAGGTAGAGGAAGCAGAACAAAGATGGATTTTACTACTTCAGGTAGATAGGTCTCCTGGATTGAACAATGCTGTTTCCTTGAAACCGCTTTTAAAATCCAGACCACTAAAACATTAAGTAATATTGATTATTACATAAAATGTGTCTGTTATATGTATATTTTATTTCATCTTATGCAGAATATAAGGCAAATTAATGTACTGATGTATGCAATTTTAATTAGTCTATGTCATAGTTCTATATGTGTTTGCATTGGTTGAACCATATTTTAAATACCAATGTTTTAACTGTTTTTATGAGTCTGAAGAAGCGATCAGCTGACAGATCGTGAAAGTGCTTGCTCTTGTTTAATAAAGTGGTGTGAAACTGCAAGTGAACCGTTTCCTATCTTGACTACTACATCTCAGTTACAACTTTTGGTTTTATAAAGGGCACTACTGTGAAGCTGCAAGTGATTTCCTGACGTGGATTATTCCATTTTTATCTTCAGCTGTGGTCTAACCATTAGTCTTTTCAAATTTCACATTGTGCATGGTCATGGGTAGCACCCAAACAAAAGAGACACTGTGTCTAGCTTTATGGGGAATCTTCCACACTCACATTTCCCTTCCTGGACGACATGTAAACTTAGAAAATAGTTACAAAAAAGAAAGGAACGGACCCAAATGGGGCACTTATCTGTAAATGACTCACTACTGAAATGAACTTAGTGAACATCTTGCAGACTGAACTTAAATGCAACATTTGGTGACGAAGTTCTGAGGATTAGACAGTGGCGCAATGGTAAGCATTGTTGCCTCACAGCAAGATATTCTCTGGTTCAATTCTTGGCAAGGGTGCCTTCTGTGCAGAGTCTGCAAGTCCTCCCTGCATTAGCGTGGGTTTCCTCCAGGTGTTCCAGTTTCCTCCCACATTCCAAAGACATGTGTCTGGAGTGTTTCTCCTCAGGCTTCAGCTGAAAATGGGCTCTGTCCCACTTGGACTTTCCCAGTAAACAAATATTAAAAAAAAAAAATTAGACACTTGTACATCACATACATGCCTTATGCCTTGCACGTAGGACATACATCTGACATATAGCACCTGGTACATGTAAATGTTTTGTTATGCTGGCAGGACATTCGTTCATCCTTGGTGGGATATCCCCAACAGTAAAGAATACTGCAACAGTGATAAGGAAGGACATCATGGTGATGTTGGATATATTTAAGGCACACAAATGTTTAAAGAATAATATTAGGTTCCCTTATTACTGTTGAGTATTCTGCTGACTGGATGAAATGACATTTTAAATTAAAAGCAGGGATATGACATAGGCATGTAAAGAATACAAAACTGATTAAACTGATGAAACCATAACTGACACGAAGTTGTGTAATTTACAAAGAGAATCCTGCCATTCATCCATAACCCCTTTTCCCCCACTTTTACACATTAGGTCGGGGCGTCACTTCAACAGGGACAATCATCTGCAGCCAAGGTTTACACTGCTGGTTGGCTAGTCCTGCCATGGTAGCTCATACACGCAACACACGCACGCACGCAACACACACACGCACGCAACACGCATGCACGCAACACACACACGCACGCAACACACACACGCACGCAACACACACACGGCCAATTTATTCTGTCCAATCCATCTACTATATGCCTTTGGAATGTAGGAGGAAACCATAGCACCAAGAGGAAACCAATGCAAACACAAGGAAAGAAATGCAGACTCCACACAGAAGGCACCCCAGCCAAGAATCCAACCAGGGAACCTCTTGCTGTGGGGCAACAATCATTCACAAAGAGAATGATGTACAGTAATTAAAATACTGCCCCCAGGGCTAAGCTCTAAACTAAAAGGAAGAAAAGACATAAAAGCTTTTGACGGTGGATTATATGATATAGCATCACATAAAAAGATGAACAGATAGAGGTATGTTATGTCTTAAGGAAAGTGGGTGGTACTAGTAGAGTTTCTGTACACTGCTGTCACACAGTAATAGGACTCAAAAATGCTGCTTGCCTATGGAGCATTTTGGGGAGAATTTAAAAAGCACTGCATTATACGTAAAAGGGTCACAGCAGTGAAGAAAAAAAATATGAGGTAAATTGGTACAAAGTGTATGGGACATACAATGATAATTATAGATACAGAGACTGGGGTGGTTGGAGAGAAATGCTACTGGTTGGATGAATCACCTAACTTTTACTGCAAATCAGGAAAGCACCAAAGAATTATTAATTATGCTATTTTTTGTCTCTCTTTCTGATGAAGAGGCATATAATCTCACCTGCTACAGCCAATTAATATGTGACAGACAGAGACTAGGGGATTTTGGCTCTACCACTGTCATCAGTATTTGGTGGTTGTTGTTGCGTCTTTCGGCTTTTCCCGGTTAGGGGTTGCCACAGCGGAACTCCGGTCAGCTAATGATTGGTAGTAGATTTTTATGTGCCGAGTTGCCGGCCCTGACGCACAACCTTCAACGAAGGT
This sequence comes from Protopterus annectens, assembly GCF_019279795.1. Lineage (NCBI taxonomy): Eukaryota > Metazoa > Chordata > Ceratodontiformes > Protopteridae > Protopterus > Protopterus annectens. The sequence goes on along the minus strand of NC_056733.1, from coordinate 507,142,628 downwards.
ACGCCCATTCACGCATGCCTCCACACAGAAGACGCTCTAGCTGAGAATCGAACGGGACATCATCTTACTGTGAGGCGACAATGCTACTGCAGCACCACCTGGTATGACACGAAAACAGAAATATGAACTTTGATTTCCATCACTGATACAGTGGTTTTGAAGGTACAGAGTAAACTTGCACTGCTACCTTGCGTAGCAGCCAACACGAGTTATACAAGCCCCCACAATGCAAAGCTACAGACTGGAGTTACAGTCAATCACTCCCCAGGATTTCACCAAATGCAGACCACGTGTAATGCCTTTCAGTGAATCCTTACCAACAGTAACTGAAACTTAAACCAAATTATTTTACTCAGCCACACTATTTTTCAGAATGTGTAGGAAGAGAAAATGGCAACTTTCTAGTATCAACTCTCTCCTTCTCAAGCTTCAACAAAACAAGAGCACACTTCACTGTTGACCCTTAAAATAAGCTAGCTTTTAAATATTCAAATGGTAGCAATTAGCTCTGAGTAGTCACTTTTTTCAACGGCAGGATGTTACACAGTTGTGCAATCATTTAACATGCAAAAAGCCTGTAACCAATAAGTACATCACCCATAAGTGTTCAAAGATGAATACAATTCTTTACTTGAAATAAGTTAAAGCTTTACTTTTTCAACGTAAATCTGTAAAAAGTATGGAAAACAACACATTCAAAAAGGCCAGCAGTCACTCAATCTAGCAAGGGAAGACCCTGACACCAAACAGTCTGAAGTGCATCACCACAACAGACAGCCATTTGGTGAACACCCTGATGCTTGGCCAAGACCAAATTGGAGTGTTCTGAACTGGAGATCACTTGTTCAAACTCAAACACAAGAATGCTTAGAACTTCTTTTGGACCTTGATTTGCATAAAAGCATCCTGAAGGACCAAAAAACGACATCCAATCTTCTTTGTCTAAATATGAACTGTCTGCCTGAGTAAAGACTATTCAGAAAACATCCTCTTGAACAAAGGTATTAAAGCCACTCAGAAAGAGGTCTCTTGAATAATCTGACATCAAAAAAGTACCTGTAATAACACTCCAGCCTTCATTTGTGATTGGCCCTCCTGCATGTTTTTTTTTTTTTTTTTTTGCTTAAGTAGTAAAACACCTAAGAATCAAGACTCATTTACACAACACATGCAGAAAACTATAATTCAAAGTGGAAAGGGAAGATGATGAAGTAGGAAGAAATTAAAGAAATAGTGAGTGGGATTTTGGATGCAGATAATAAAGGAGAATAACAGCCATACAGATTCATTATATTCACAATGTAGGAGAAAGTATTCTAAGAACTAACAGCATGAATGGAGAAAAGAGACTTTGCCGATAGGGATGACTGCAAATAAAGGAACACAGACTAGGCAGCAGGAGGCCAGGATTTACTGGAGAAAACTAGAAAAGAAGCAGAAGTATTGGGAGAAAGCAACTACGAAAAGATAGGTAATACAACGGGAAGACATTTGGAAAGCAGGCAAGAGACTGCCTTCCCTGTCAGGAATTTATATCAGAGTACAGGCAAAGAAAAAGGGATAGGAAAATCTAAGTGAAAGACTTGCAATGGTAGAGTTTTTAGCTGAATCTAGAACAGAAGCTGCTTTAAAAAAAAGGGATAATTAGTAGAACATATACATACTGAACAATAACTATAGGAATCGGAGGAGATTAGAAAAGATCGGGAAGAGACTGGATAAGCAATTCACAAGGAAACAAAGGGAGGACATATGAATGTTCCCAAATATGCAACAAAGTCTAAAAGATTTAGGAGTTTTGCTTGGAAGTGTTTTCATTGGTATTTTTTTTTACCCCAAGCAGACTCAAATAATTTTTCCCAAGGTAGATGGCAAATGTTGGAGATGTGATGAGTAAGAAAGAGATGACAGGGAACATAAGTTTTGAAAGTGTAATGAGTTGGTAGACTTTAAAATACACCTTTTAACTGACCAAATTTCTGCATAAGGTCCAGATTTTTGCCTCCTATTTTTGGTCTGTTTCTCATAACATTTGTAGCTTGACATCTTTCAGAAAGTGCATGTTAACACAAATCCTTTTATTCCAGCAACTTTCTACATTTATATGAGCAAAATTTTAAAATATATCCCTACTTTTAGCGCTTTAATCCACCATTATTTTTGGCTTTGTCCAGATTACTTGTGCTAAGAGGTTTGGAGGAATGCTTTAAAAACTCCATACAGAGCACTCTGTCAGAAACATTGGGTGAGAAAATGGGTGTAACAAAGGAAAATCTCTTTTTTTGAGCTGGGATAAAGGATCTGAATTAATTAGACATAGTAAGACACTGTTAATTTAATTCTGGTGGCTGCCAAAAAAAGCAATTACTAGAAAATGGAAATCAAAGTCTAAACCAACTTCTGAAGTAGTGAATAATGTAACAGCGATAAAATAACAGTAAATGGGATCTTTAGAAAAGGATAGGAGTAAATTACATAGAAAAAAACAAAAATTGTGGGAACAGTACATGCAGAATGACGTTTTAGAGGAGGACTGATGTTTAAGGGAAGTCAAGAACTCAGCAATTTATCTAATGCTGAATTGATTATAGTTGCACAAAAATGTATTACGTGATCTACAGCATTTGTAACTGTCAGCATGTTAAAATGTTTTGTTTTCTTTTATATAAATATATGTTTATCTACGCCTTAAGTGACAATTCAATAAAGGTGTTAAAACAAAGTCTGTGAGCCCTTCAAAGACAGTGCAAAAACAAAAGTTGAAACATTCACAGTAACAAATCTTTAATGCAAAATTCTCTACAGCAGTAAAGCAAATAGGCTTCTGATGTCAGATGCCAAACCTACCTTTTCTTAAGCAGTTAAATGTATTAGTTTTTCCTTTTAATTTTTGTACAAAGCTGTCTGAATATGATACAATTCAATTTTCAGTGAAGGTCTGGAAAGAAAAAATCTATTGACACAAGCAGCACATACATATTATACAAGTATTACTTTGTTTTCCATACAGCAAGCCAAGCACACAACAGATGGATTTCAAGCTAACATAACTGATAGTGATGATAACCCTTAGTGAGCAAAAGTACAATTTAATCAGTTAACTTAAAGTTTACGCCATGAAAGAAAGAGACAAATCACCACTAGTATATACAACTGAAGAATTATGCAAAGAAGATTACTTGTACAGTAATTAATACATTAAGGTAGTGTACCAGCAATGGAATTCGGTGGTGGTGCTGTGGTAGCATTGTCGCCTCACAGTAAGACACTGTCCGGTTCGACTCTCAGAGCGTCTTCTGAGTGGAGACATGCGTGAATGGGTGTACCTTCGTTGAAGATTGTGCGTCAGGGCTGGCAACTCTGTACGTAAAAATCAATTGCCAATCATTAGCGGACCGGAGTTCCGCTGTGGTGACCCCTAACAGGGAAAAAGCCGAAAGTCACAACAACAACCAGCAGTGGAATTCAAGTGTGATAACCATTTAACTTACTCGACAAAAATCACCTCATGACATAATGATAGCAAGTTCAGTTTGTTAGTATGGCCACACAAGTGAATGTCAGAATTGTGATCAGAATGATGACTTCTGTGATGCATGAAACAAACACAATTAAAATTTGATGTTAACAAAAGAAGCAGAAAAGGGGAAGTGGAAGGAAGAATGCTGGAATATCTCAAGCTCTGAAGGACTGGGAGTACGGTGCACTGAAGTGATATTTCTCGTATGTTAATTAGATGGACTACTTAAGAGTGCACACACACGAAACTCTGTACAACATGGGGTGCACGACAAGTTAACTGGTAAGTAAAGAGTGGGGTGCAGTTGAGAATTTAGACAGTTCAGAACTGCAGTATCAAACTGAAGACAAATTTGAATGAAGACAGATCAAAATGTTGGCAAAGCTAAGCAGGCTGTTTCAGGTTTTGGCAGGTTAGGGTAAGGAGACAGAAACACACACAACATAAAAGCTATGTCTAAGCCTATCTTGTGTAGCGGTAGTTTGAAGGAAAGGTTTTTTTCTAAGGTAAAAACAACAAAAGGTACCCCTTCACCACCAAGAAAACCAACAAAAAAAAAGTGGTGTGGACTGCAAAAATAGGACCCAGGTCCGATAAAACGGTTTGATAGCAAATACAACATAAAATCCAAGAAATGAGTCAAGCGCTTTCGTCCAGTTTGTATACATGGAATTATTTATAAAACTACCAGAATGAATTAATTATCAAATACACTGATTAACTGATTAAACCACAGTTCTTAAAAAAATCCTTAAGAAAGTAAAGCAGAAAAAAATCAAACTGAATACAATCCATCAAGTTCATGAAACAAGAAGTTATGTACTCACCATAATGTTCGATGTATGTAGTCCATCTCGCCTCACATTCGTACTCGGGGGTTCGGAGCCGAATATCAGCTCCGACTCGGCCAACTTTTATTTACTAGCTCAAAGTCCCTCATTGGCTGGGCCAAGCAGGTATCCCATAATGCACTGCTCCATAACCCCAGATCTAGTTTGCTGCAAATCCAACAATCACACCTCATGCATAACAATCCAATAAGGTAGAACACTATCAAGGGGAATAAGAAAAAACAAACTACCATTGAAGGGTACTCTAGCACCAATCCTAACCTCCAGATCCTCCAGGAAGGGGGCAGGTGGGAGGGTACGTAAGAATGTGAGGCGAGATGGGCTACATACATCCAACGTTATGGGGGGGTACATAACTTCTTGATGTTATGTAGTCCAATCTCGCCTACATTCTTACTCGTGGGACAGCGTCCCCAGCACCTCTATCCTGGGAGGCTCAAAGGAAGATACTCCTGAGGACTGTGGAACCAAAGGAAGCCCAGCTCCTAGAAGCCACATCCAGTTTGTAATGAGTAATAAAGGTGTGCAGGAAAGCCCACGTGTCTGCAGCACAAATATCATCCAAAGATAGTCTGGCATGGTATGCCAGAGACGCAGAAACAGCCCTAGTAGAGTGAGCCTTGACGGGGAATGGTAGATTTTTTTCCCGCTGAAGAATAAATAAAGGAAATACGATTCGAAATCCATCTGGAAATGGTAACCTTGGAGATAGGGGAACCCAGTTTTATTTTCTGAAAAGAAAAAACAATCGGTCAGATTTTCGTAGGTGTTTGGTCCTATGCAGACAGAATCGTAATTGTCTGTGCACGTCCAGTTGATGAAATCTAAACTCTGCCTTGTTCAAGAATTGAGGGAAGAACACTGGCAGCTCAACAGACTGAGATTCACAGTAGATGTTACCTTGGGAAAGAAGGATGGATTAGGTCTAAGAGAAACTCTGTCCTTATGAAAAATTAAATACGGGGGTTTGATGGAGAGAGCTTGAATCTCTGACACCAGTCTGGCTGATGTGATGGCTATTAGAAAGGCTGTCTTCCAGGACAAAAACTTTAATTCACAAGTGGTAGCCGTCTCGAAAGGTGGAGAAGTAAGAGCTTGCAAAACAAAGTTTAGATCCCAGGGCATGATAGGTTCTGACACAGGAGGCTGGAGTAATAAGGTGCCCTTTAGAAAGGCCTTACAGAGTTTATGCGCCATAAGGGAAGGCTCATAGGAGGTATGAAAGTTTGAAATAGCCGCCAGCTGGACTTTAAGGTAGCAGGCGCAGAGCCCTGCTGAAAGAGCATGGACAAGAAATCCAAAACAGCAGCAATTGGGGCTGTGTAAGGGTCAATTCCTTGGGCATGAGCCCAAATAGAGAATCTCTTCCATTTGCTGGAATAAATCTTCTTAGTCGAAGACTTATGAGAAGAGGATAAAATGTGCACCACCTCAGGTGAAAAACGATGAAGTCTGACTAATGACGGAAGTGGAGTAGCCAGACTGTCAACCTGAGGGTCTGCAGGGATGGATGGAACTGTCCCGACATGTGTCAGTAGGTCTGGTACTGGGTCCAGAATCCAAGGACTGTCCACAGCGAATGGATGGAGAAAGGAGAACCAGACCTGGTGAGGCCAGTGTGGGGCAATTAGAATTATCTTGCTTCCCATGGATATGGCTTTCTGAATCACTCTTGGTAACAGAGGAAACGGAGGGAGGGAAAGCATAGTGCAGACTGGAGGGCCAATCGTGGACTAGAGCGTCCCTGGGTGACTCCCTCTGTGGGGGGATCAGGGTGAAGTAGTTGCTGCATTTGGCATTGAGGGGATTGGCAAAAAGATCGCAGCACGACTGACCCCACCTGCTGAAAATCTGTTCCGCAACCAGACGGTTCAGGGACCACTCGTAAGGCATCAGAATAGCTCTGCTATCACAATGGCCTTCCCCGGAATGTGCATTGCCACTAGAAAACGTTGGGAAGACACTGCCCACTGCCACACACGCATGGCCTCTCTGCACAGGGAGTAAGATCTGGTTCCTCCTTGTTTGTTTAGATACCACACAACGGACATGTTGTCCGAGTGTATTGTAATCATCCCCAGAAGAAGAGAGCTCTGAAGTGCCCGTAATACCAGTAACACCACTCATCTCAAAGACATTGATGCGCAGATGTACCTTGTGATCTTGCCATGTGCCTTGGACCGTCCTGCCAAGATAATGCCCCCCCACCCCATCTGGGAGGCAACCATGGTCACCGTGGCGACAGGTGATGGAGGAATAAACGGTTTCCCCTTGTCCAGATTGGTGGAGCACAGCCACCAAAGGAGATCCTCTTTGCATCAGTCTGTGAGTAGGATCTGGTGGGAAAGGGGGAGTTTTTGGAGAGACCATTGGGCAAAGAGGAGCCATTGAAGAAGCCTTGTGTGTAATCTCGCTAGAGGCACTAACATAATGGCAGCTGCCATGGTGCCCAGAAGCTGAAGAACCCATCTCGCCTGTACTTTCTGGAGGGGTAATAAAACGTGAACCTGATTTTGTAACACTGTGATCCTGTCGTGCGGCAAGAAGGCCCGCATTTGAACGGTGTCTAGCTCTGCACCTATAAACGTGACACACTGTGAGGACAGCAAGGCAGATTTTTCCCAGTTCAATGTTATTCCTAGTCGTTGACAGAGGGTAATGGTAGCATCCCTGGCTCGGATGAGTAGATGCCTGGTGGGGGTGGTGAGGAGCCAGTCGTCCAGGTACAGAAACACTTGAAATCCTTGACGTCTCAGGTGAGCTGTCACCACCGCCAAACACTTGGTGAACACCCTGGGGGCTGTGGTGAGACCAAAGGGCAGGGCACGTAACTGAAAATGACTGGCTCCTAACCAGAAGCGTAGGTGACTCCTGGATGCCATGTCCATTTTGATATGATAGTAAGCATCCTTGAGGTCGATAGAACACATCCATACTTTTTCCAGCAATGGAAAAATGGACTGAAGGGTGACCATTCGGAACTTGGACTTCAGAACGTAGTGGTTTAATCTGCTGAGATCTAGAATGGGTCTCAGGTCCCCTGTTCTTTTCGGCACCAAAGAGAGTCTTGAGTAAGTCCCTAATCCGATTTGGTCTGAGTAGACACGTTGGATGACTCCCTTCTATAGCAGCTTTGAAACCTCTAATGCTGTGTGATCCCTTTGACTGGGTGGAACATCTGAGATTCTCCTGACTGGAGGGGGGGGTCTGATGAAAAGGGGATGGCGTAACCTCTGGAAACTATTCGTAATACCCATCGATCCTGGGTGATGCTTTCCCAGGCTTCCAGGTACAACAATATGCGGCCCCCGACTGGCTCCGGAACAGCACAGTCAGGCAACACATCAGGAACGATGGTAGGAAGAACTGCGAAAGGAATCACGGTCTCCCAAGTTGCGGGGGCCTCCTCTGCCTCTAGGGCGGCATCTTCCAGAATAACCTCCCCCTCCTCTGCCTCTGGTGGGGGACTCCCCTTGTGCGGCCGGGAAAAACTTCTGCGATTTCTTGAACCACATCTTCCCTCCCCTCTGAGCCTTGGGGTAAGGTCTCGAGGGAAGGGAAAAACAGACCCCTACAGCAGACAGGGTCTTTCCCTCTTGCTCGCATCTGGTGAGGGTGTCTTTCACTTTGGTCCCAAAGAGCGAGAACCCATCAAAAGGAGCGTCAGTGAAGGAAGACTTGAAGGCCTCCACGAAATGACACAGGCGCATCCAGGCTTGCCTCCTGAGGGCTACTCCCGAACTGGCTGCCCCACTCGCCCCCTCGGCTGCATATGATATGAGCCTCATGGACAAGTTGACAACAAAATTGAGGTAAACACCTGGGCATTAACCGTGTGCGCTATCGCCTCAGGTATGTTACCCGCTAGAGTATCTCCTAACTCCTTGAGGAGATCTCTCTGGAGCAGAGTAAAATGACAGAGGTAGTTCAGTGACCGTATGGTGAAGGTCGCTGACGAGAGGGTATGCTTCCCATACTGGTCCATGCTCCTAGACTCCTTGTTAGGAGGATGGATGGAGGAAGAAGACTTGGTTACTTCCTGCTGTGTGGCCGCCGCCGCCACCACCATGGCATCTACAGAAACCCCTTTGGACAGAAACTCTTTCCCTGGGGGGGCAAGAAAGAAACTTATTGGGCCTTCAGGGTACAGGTTCCACTGAATCAGGATTCTCCCGCACCCTTCGACAAATTAAATCCAAGAGCTCAAAGGGTGGAGACACCCAGGAGGCGGAGGGTTGAGCACCAAAGGTCTTGAGGAATACAGACTCCTCCTCAGAGGGGGTTTTGGATGGCCAGTCGCCTCTCTGTCTCAATAGCTCCAGGATGTCTGAGAAAGAGACATCAGAAGATGACTTGGGGGACCCCTCCGACTCCTTGAGATTGGTATCAGAAGTGAGAGACTCGTCCTGGGAGTCTATGTACTTCCTCTTGCACGACTTCTTTCTAGGGGGGCTCCTCAGGTACAGACTCTGAGGGGCCCTCAAAGTTGGGGACCGCCCATGGGGGTATCCCCAGACCTTTGGGCTCTGCCATCTACAGATACGGGGACATCAGAGGCTCTAGTTGGGTGGAAGGGGACTGAATGACCGATCCGGGTGATGTAACTGACGATCTGGCCAGTGTTCTCCGCATGGCCTCGAAAGCGGGTCCCCCCGAATCCGAGGACCGACCGGCCTCCAAGGCCATGACCGGGGTCAGGGTCCCCTGAGCCGATGCGCCGAGAGGGAGGCTCAGAACAGACAGGTGTCCCGAAGTATCCCCCTCGGGCCCGACTGAGGAAACCCAAGTGCCGAACCCTGTGGACTGAGCCGACTGGGTCGGAGCCAACGCCAGCACCGATAAACCCTTGAGGGGTATCGGAGCCGGCGCAGGAACATCACTCTGAGCGGAGCACTCTGGCTCCAAAGACAAGGAAGTGCTCTGAGGAGGAACCACCGACACAAGCATCGGGACAGGCTCTGGAGTTGACTGGGTCAGAGCCGAGAATAATTTTGCCAACACTGGCGACTGCAGGAGCCTCTGTACCATCCTATCGGCATCCAAATCAGAAAGCCTGGAGGATTTCGAGAACAGGGAGGGAGATTGGGATCTCCTCTCAGGACAGACATGCCTAACACTGGGCGACTGGCTCCAAATGGGTTCCAGTAAAATAGGAGCCGACGCCGATTCCAGTACTACAGATACCTCCTGCGGCCCCAAGGACAGAGGAGCCAAGGAGGTAGAGTCAAGTTTTGAAATTTTCTCCGGTGGCTCCGAGGAGACAGACGGAGCCGGAGATCTCTTCTTCGCCTTCGAAGCTTTAGACTTGGAGACTGAGAACTAGAAGTCAAGTCTAAAGACTCCTCAAATGAAGGTTTTAGGAGTCCCTTCAATATTAGTTTATTTTTCCTCTCCTGGAGCACCCTCGGACTGAAGGCGTGACAGAAGCTACAAGACTCTTGCAAATGAATAGCTCCTACGCAGTAAACACATACTGAATGCCCATTCGTAATGGACATTTTGTAACTACACTTAGAACATTTTTTAAAACCGGAAAGTTTATGTTCCTTCTGATCCTTAGACATCTTACACAAGCAGACCACGAAAAAAACCCAGCTGGAAAAACAGTAAAGGCGGGAAACTAGTAATCAGACTACACAAGACAACCAAAGAACCTTCAAGTAAAACGGTTCTTTACTAACTCACAATATACTACTTAAAATTAAGCAGAACACATTTATCCCAAAATACACTAACAGAAGCCTTCCACAAAGGAAACTGAGCACTACACAGAGAAAGGAGGACTGTCCTCTAAGTAAAACGGGCCTAGCCCACCGGAATAGTTAGGGATGCCAAGTACACGAACAAAAAACACTACAACAAGCAACAAGAAGAATAGCTATTAAAATAGCTTTTGTGGTTAAACAACTATCAAATTTCTCAAGAGAAATTGAAATAAGAAGGTACTTAGCCACAGCCAAGTGAGACCACGTCCTAGCTACACGAGCGGCAAACAAGATCTGGGATTATGGAGCAGTGCAGCATGGTACCTGCTTGGCCCAGCCAATGAGAGACTTCGAGCTAGTAAACAAAAGTTGGCCGAGTCGGAGCCGATATTCGGCTCCGAACTTGCGAGTAAGAATGTAGGCGAGATTGGACTACATAACATCCATTAGTTCCAAAAATAAATACATCAACGCATTATATATTTATAAAACCCATTTAGAATCTGTACAAAACATTTATTTTCAATTAATGACTAATATAAATAATGTTATAAAAATATAGTTAAATAATGTTAAAACCTAAAAGATGCATATTAATTACAATCATAAAAACAGTTTCTTCCCAACTGAAAATTACAGTTTTGTTGCACGCATTATAAAAGCAGATATAATGTAGACAGCATTGTTTAAATCAGGTGGAGTGGTCACACCCAACCTTAACTGCCACAGCAGCTCTCTGCATTCCAATTTATTCTTCCAGCAACCACCCTTACAGTTATATAAAATATGTTCTAATTACCAAATGTAAAACTTACACAATTAAAACATTCAACAGAATGCTTAAATAAAGCACTGATAGCATTTCCTTTAGAAATACAATAGCTGTGTTCATATAGCCCTCTCCTAGACATTCTCTCCATTTTACCTATATAAAAACCTGGGCATTCATTGCATTAAGCAAGGTATACCACCCCATGCTGTTACAATTACCAGGGTATAAATCAAGCTTAGTACTGTTGTAGTGTTCTAAGATGATGATCTGGTCTGTAAAGATGCAGTTGCATTATTTATGTACAATGTCCATACTTTTTAGTTCCACCTTCTTTGGTAGAATTTATAATACCACCCTCTTGTTCAAAAAAACCTTCCAAGATTCTTCCCTGTTTTATACATAACATTTGGTCCATCACCTACCAGCCTGTATATCCCCTCAATGGATTTAAAAAGTACTCAATTTTTCTATAATAATATTTTTAAATTATCAGGGTATTTGAATTGTATTCTAGGACCAATACTTTTCATCATTTTTTGTCCTCTAAGGTACCCGCAGTAGATTATCTACATTTTTGCAGGTTGATTAGGCCTATCCAAAGAAGAGGTTTATAAAAACTACCCTATTTTTCAAAAATCTCATTACTAATATTTACAATTATGTCCTTAGGATAAGGTATATTAAATTCATTGAAAATAAATATTTTATATAACATTTTAAATAGGTTTTTAATCGTACCTGGGTCCTATTTTTTCAATCCACACCAAACTTTGGTTTTTTGCTAGCTTTTGTAAGCTAAGGTGCAGGTTTAGGGTTAAGGTTGGCATGCATTAGTAAGGTGGGCACAGTTCCCTCCCCCACCTTACTAATGCATGCTGACCCTAACACTGCACCTTAACCTTAGAAAAAATGTTCTATAACGCTACCTTCATTCAGACAAACCAAATCCAGTTTGTTAGGGGAGTTGTTTTATTTTAAAGTATTTTAGTGTTAAAAACCTCTACTACTCTAATCATTTATTTACTTGCCATGGGTTTTACAGTTTTGTCTGTATTTGTTGTATCAATATTTTGAACTGCCAGTGACTTCCAAGATGGCTACATATTGAGTAACAGCTTAATTCTAGCTCTCCCAGTGTGAAAACAGAAACTCAGCAGAAAAGGCCAGTAGACTTATGTTCATGGGTTAATTTAAGTAAATGGTTAGTAAGTGTACTGTCTGGATACTAGGAAAAAAGAAATACAGAGGACCTGGGAAAAATCAGGTACAAAAAGTGAGGAAGAAAGATCAACTGGGGAAAGTTCTGCAGCTGCTTAGCAAAAAGCAATGCAACCTCCAAATATGAATTCCAGTAATCTTCAGGAAGATACAAGACAACTGCATACAGACCTGGTTAAAATAAACACTGATGGGAGTACATCAACACAAACAAAAGGCTAGAAAAAAATGGAAGAAGCTTTAAACAAATATTCAGATGAGGTGATAAAGCTGCAAACATCAGAGGTGGAAATGAAAATATGCTGGCTAAATATGAGACTGCTTAGGAAGAGAAGTTTCAAAAAATAGAGAGAGTTAGAGGGCAGAGCATATACAGAAAAAAAACTGAGATTTTCAGCTAAACCAGAGAAGCTGGAAGGAACAGGCTGCATTCATTTTATGAAAGCACAAATAAGCAACTGGACTGGTATTCCACAACAGGAGTTGTTAGTTGAAAGGGTGCACTGTACCGTACTGTACTGTATGTATGCTCCAAACTTGGCTATGAGAAAGCAACCTACATCTTTAATAGTAAAGATAGAATTCTACCTGCAGGAGGAGTCGATTTTGACAAAACTGTGGCAGAAGGACATAGTACTAAAAGTGGGAGACAGCAGAGTATTTGTGGAGAATGATTACTCCCTGTACACCAGGCAGGAGAAGCAAATGTATTCCACTATTCAGGGAATGTCGAGACGCAGGCGTGAGATTCAAACTTCTGTACCTAGCAATCTTCAAAGTATTCTACCCAGAAGGAACAAAATCATTTTTGATGAAGTACATGCTAAGGAGGAAATACAAATTTTGTCCAACAAAAAGTGAGCTGTGAAACATTAAGAGATTCTGCTTCTTGTTCTTCTGGTAATAAAGACCAGAAGAGACTTCTTCTTTCGGTTTTTCCCGGTTAGGGGTCGCCACAGCGGATCACCTGTCCGCTCAGGATTGGCAGTGGAGTTTTACAGTGTCAAGTTGCCAGCCCGGTGCCCAACCTTCCACGGATGGCACACACATGCACACACTCACACCTAGGGCCAAATTGGAGTGTCCAATCTACCTACAGCATGTCTTTGGGATGTGGGAGGAAACCCACGCGACCACAGGGAGGACATGCAGACTTCACACAGAAGGCACCCCAGCCGAGGATAGAACCGGAGAACCTCTTGCTATGAGGCGACAATGCTAACCACTGCACCACTGTGGCCGCCCAAAAGACCATAGAGAGACTGTAGCTGTAAAACTTTTTTTCCAGTGCTTCAATGGAAATGTTGGAATAAAGGAAGGCAGCATATGAACTGACTAGAAGAACTGAGAGTACATTGGAAATGAAGAAGTGACAGGATTTGTGAGATGGAGATGAACAGTAATAAAACCATTAACTTAATGTGCGATTACAATGCAATAACTATATTTGTAAACTGGGACAGAACAAAAAGTCTGGACATATTGGTTTCAGAATTTGTTGGACTTGTGAGTGACTAAAGCATATGCTACACTTCATGTCATTAATGTTCAAAAACGCTTTGGGGAGGGGAAGAAGAGGGAGAAAGTTAGCTGCAAGTAAATAAATGTTTTCTTACTAGCACTATTTTTGTGGTTTATGATTTTCTTTGCATGCTATAAAGTAAAATTCTCAGTTGTTTGTAAGTGCAATGGAAATTGCAAACAGGTGCTGCTGTTTCTCCCTTCTCCTCTTTCTTCTTGTTCAGTTTTAAGAAATGCAGGCAATGCAATGAAAAGCAGTCTTGTTAAAAGAGCATGTCAAAAGAAAAATTTAAATGCTTTTTCTCTTTCTTGCATGGGAGAAATGACTGGATTAAGGACCTTAGACTGATGTAGTAACAATTTTTAAGAGTAAGCAAGTAAATGAAAAAAAAATACTGATTATGATGAGGCTTTTTTCTAGCAAAAACATGTATGCTCAGTAGCAGTTCTGCAGCTGGTCTTCATGTTTCCATGGAAACAATCTGATAAAGAGAAACTGGCCATAGGCTGGTGGAGAATGATTGGCTGAAGGAAAAGAAAAAAAACGAAGAGAAACAGGCCAAGACATAATATTCTCTGAAAGCATGCAGGGGTTTCCCCAGCTGGGAGAATTACAAAGAAAAGACAAAACTAATTAGCACTTACAAGCACAGGCTGCACTGTGAGTCTTAACATATTTAACCTTTCTTTTCGTTTAACTCAATTCTAGGAGTGTGGCTGTCAGTTTGGGACTTTTGTTCCTATTAGGAAGGCAAAACTTCAGTATTTGAAGATGTACATAGCTTTGTGTGCTAGTAGGTTTTACGGGGGTAATTGGGGTGTGTTTGAATTTTTGTTTGAGGGTTTTCAATGAAACAAAAAGTTTTTTTTTTAAGATGTGACATGGGCTCAAATAGATATGACAAAAACAACTATATAAAAGTTCAAACTGTCAAACAGTGTAAATATGTAACACAAGCTAGAAATAGACATTTAACAAAAAAGGTGTTGTACATAAAAGGTGGGAATAATAACTTTCTTAATGCAGGGATGCTTTCTGTAATGTATTTAAATGTTAACGGTCTCATAGATAAATACAAAAATGAAAGAATAATGAACTATATTAAAAATACAGAGTGCAAAAAGCTACGTTACAGGACACACAGAAAGAACTGAACATGTGAATTTGATAAATAAAGGTTTTCAGGATGGTTAGTCAGCACAATACCTGGGACAAAGGAAAATAGGAGTACTTGTATTAATTGCAATAAGATCTTCAATAGTGATAGAAGAGAATTAAAAAAAAGATAATGGCAGATTTATAGTGTTAAGGGACTACTGGCAAGGGAGGAGGATTACTGTAACATGTATTTATATTCCCACCAAAACTGCTACAATGGAGCTTAAGGAAATTCTGGGAGAAATAATCAGTTTTCAGCAAAAATTACTTATAGGTGGGGACTGCAATGTGATTTGTAACAGTGAAGATGTGTCTGGGAGGCCCAGAAGAAAAGTATAACAAAGGAGGGTAGATTTTTGAAGAAATTTATGACAATATTTGGCATGGAAGATGTGAACTCAGTAATGGGGGTTCGGAGTGAATTTAAATATTATTCCCCAAGATATAAAAACTCTGCTAGGTTAAACAGAATTTACATTTTACAGGAACAAGCTTTTAACTGAAGGTCTTGATACACACCCAATAATTATTTCAGATCATACACCAATAATAACTAAAATGAAAACACAGGATAATGAAATAAAAATGAGACACTGGTGCTTTCCCACTTATCTGTTGAAAAGAGAGGAATTTAAGGATTGGGTAGTGGAGATTATTCAGGTGCTATTAGAGAAGACAGAAATTTCTTCTGAAAATATAGCTAGGGAGTGGGATAAAACTAAGGTTTGTTTGTGTCCTTCAGCTTTTCCCAGTTAGGGGTCGCCACAGTGGAACTCCGGTCCGCTAATGATTGGCAGTAGAGTTTTACGTGCTAGCTTGCCGGGCCTAACGCACAACCTTCAACGAAGGAACGCCCGTTCACGCATGTCGCCACACAGAAGACGCTCTGAGAATCGAACGGGCAACATCTAACTATGAGGCGACAACGCTACCGCAGCACCACCACCGCAGTGGGATAAAACTAAGGTGGAATTCAAAAATAGGATAGAAATACAAAAAATGGAAATATGGTTAAGAAGCAACAAGAATTGCTTAGATGGTTTGACAAATGTTAAATGTATTTCAGAATGGGGGTAATCTCACAGAACAAGAAGAGGATCAACTGCAGAATGCTAAGCAGAAAATAAGGGATTACTTTGATAACATGCACAAGTTTAGAAAGGCTGCTGTTAAGAAAACAGTTTTTTGATAACTACAGCATACAAACTTTTAGCAAAACGACTCAGATAACAGAAAGTAGAAAGGCTGTCACCAAGCTTAGGCAACCTATAACAAGGAAGGTAACAAGAGATCCTGCAGAGGTATTAGAAATACTTCGCAAATTCTATGCAAATCTGTATAAAAGCAGAGAAATATGGGTACTTGCGTATTATTGCAACCAGATTTTTGCGATCATAAAGGTTGCTTCCGATAGTGAAATGTGACCGGTAATGTTTTAAAAAAATGGGAGACAATGTGTTTGCTTTGACAAAGAAGGGTCTTTTAAGCAGGGTTATGAATAAAAATTAGAAAAATACTGAATTGTCTATGCATGCACTTCCCTGGCAGCAGCGTATCATTGTATCTTCCCAGTTACTGTAACTTAATGCTAAATGAACTGAACAAGTCCTGTCCCTACACAAATGGTGTTAATATCATGATAAAAATGTTACTTGGTGTGGTTTTCTTTAACAGTGCATGCTGTTTTCTGCACCAGCATGTTCGGAGAAAACCACATAATATTTCATTGATTACCGTCGTCCGTAGTGTTGCAACGATGTTGATCGCTGTTACTATGTCTTTCAGTTTCTCTGCGGTGGGAATTTCTCAGCAAGCGCAGTTACTACTTCTTCTAAACAGTGTTTTTTTTTTCTGGGAAACTTGTGTCACTCCACATGTATGTTAAAGCAAGCAAAACAAAGTATTATAGCAGTCACAGTACAATAATTACACAGCTGTGATGGCCAAATGCAAGTTTAACCCTTACTTGACCGCATTTGCTGGCAGGAAGAAAGGAACGTTCAGAGAGCAGAGTTGCAATAACCGACATGCTGTCAGTACACTGCATAAACAAACAGCGACAGTAGGGGGTTTGTACATTACATTGATAACAGTCCAGAAAAGAGCCTGTACAATTAAAGAAAACACACCATGTAACTTTTTAAAACCATTACAGGGCATATTTCAGGATCGGAAACCAGCCGATAATCCACTGACAAATCTGGTTGCGATAATATGCAAGTACCGAAATATGGAAATCAAGAAAAGACAAATGGAAATGTTTATGGAAGAATTAAATATGCCACAGTTAGAGGTAGATGAGGCTCAATTACTAATGATTAGAATAGGAAAAGATGAGATAACAATTGTGATGTATAACCAATCTAAAGGAAAGTCCACAGGAAGAGAGAGCATTCCTGTGGAAGTTTGGAAGCTAGGAGGGAAAAGACAGATAAAGATCTTAAGGTTTTGTTTAGCGATATTTTAAGAGGAGGAGAAGTACCAACACCTTGACAGAAAGCAGTGGTAGCTGTAACACCTAGAGAGAGTAAAGATCCGTTAGACCCAGCTTCAAACAGGCCCATTTCAACACTAAACCATGATTATAAAGTGTGCATGTCTACAACAGCTAAAAGAAAGACAGAAGTAATGCCAAAATTGACAGATATGGATCAGTGTGGTTTTGTGGAGGGGAGGCAAACATTTGACAACATTAACAGAACACTGATGATCCAGAGAGAAGCAGAATGTAAGAAGGTACCATTGTTGGTGGTGGGTCTTGATACAGAGAAAGCATTTGACAGAGTAAGTTGGGACTGTATGAGCAGGTATGTAATGGAAGCATTTGCATTTCCTGAAAAAAAAACTGTAAGGTTGAATAGGCGGGTATATGAGGGATCTGAGGCAAAAATTAAAGTGACTGGGGTCCTCTCCGATAATTTCTGCTCGAGCAAAGGAACCAGGCAGGGGTGTCTTCTTTCCCATTTGTTACTTACATTATATTTAGAACTATTGGCAAAAAATAAGGGGCTCAGAAATTGAAGAATATACCTGGTATGGTAGTCAAGAAAAGCTGGCTCTATTTGCAGATATTATTTTACACCTGACAAAACCAGGAAGAGACATTACAGTGTTGTGGAATATTTTTAGTCAGTTTCAAAATCTTTTCAGGATACAAAATTAATGAAGCTGTGACAAAGGCAATAGCAGTAAATTATGTACCTACACACAAATTGGTTCAGCAATATCTGTATTTATGGGTACATGACAAAATGAAATATTTAGGAGAATGGATTACAAACAATGATGTGTTAGCTAAGCACATGCGGGAAGAGACTAAAAAAGACCATACAAAAACTGAGAAAAACAGAAGCTTTATTATGTGTATAAGATACAAGCAGCCAAAATGTTTTAGTCTCTTTAGTCTCATACACAGGTCAGGCATGTTTTTATCAACCAGAGGAGAAGTTGTGGATAGCAATTAAACAGCTGAAGAACTTTATCTGGAAGGGAAAGATGGCAAAAGTCAAGTGGGACAAGTTGATTGTTCCAGTAGAACATGGCAGATTGGGATTACCCAATTTGAATGGGGTACTTCAGAGCTACACAGTTAAGGCTCCTATACACAGCACACGCAGAAAACTATAATTCAAAGTGGAAAAAGATGATGCTGAAACGGGGGGGGCTCAAGAAACAAGGAGAGACTGGGATTTTGGATGCATGTCTTTAAGAAATATAAAGTACAGTTTTGTACCTACCATAAATGTAGATGTCCGAACAGGATAGCATCTGCAGTCCTAACAAATGGGTTGTCCTGTCGTCAGGCAGCCCTTCGGTCGGCCGGATTCCAAAGTCTGGGTCTGGCCTCGGCTGGTGTCGCACTTCACCCGACGTCATCTCTGCTGGTCTTCGGGTATAAAGGCATCAGCCAACGCCATTTTCCTCAGTGTTTCTTGCCCCAGATGCCAGTTGCCCTCTTGGAAAACTAAATTTTGGATAAATGCCAATGTTTCAAAAAAAAATAGAAGGCAAACACAAAAATAAGCATGTATGTACATATATACAAACAAATACACCATAAGAGATCCCCTAGCTAGCTATTAGGAGGGTAAATACCTAGGAGTACCACAGAGGGAAGGAGGGTGGGTAATCCTGACTGCAGATGCTATCCTGTTCGGACATCTACATTTATGGTAGGTACAAAACTGTACTATGTCCTTCAAGGATGCATCTGCAGTCCTAACAAATGGGTAGAATACCATAGCCAAACTAGGGAGGAGGAAGAAGAATTATGGTGTAGTTAGGATCCCTTGCAATACAGCAGTGGCAAACCCTGCTCGGGATCTAGAGTATAGAGGTAAGTTGTAATGCTTGGCAAATGTATGCACGGAGGTCCAAGTAGCCGCCTCAATAATGTCCTTGGTAGCCACTCCTCGTAAGAAAGCTGTGGTAGTGGCTGTAGCCCTTGTAGAGTGAGGTCTTATGTTCTGTGGAATTTGCTTTCCATGGTAGGAGTAACAGAATCTTCTGCAATTTCCTATCCACTTGGAGATTGTCTGTTTGGAAATTGCTTTTCCTTCCCTTCCTGTTGCATACGCTACTAAAAGCTGGTCAGTTTTTCTATTGCCCTTGGTTCTGTCCAGGTAGTAGCGCAACTGTCTATGTACATCCAAGGTATGCAGCAGTCTTTCCCCCCTGTTCTGTGGATTGGGAAAGAAGGTAGGTAGGTGGATTGCCTGGTTTAGAGACACTCTGGATACCACCTTAGGCATAAATGTAGGATTAGTTCTCATGGACACTCTATCTTGATGGAAGATTAGGAAGGGTTGTACTGCCATTAAGGCCTGTAGTTCGGAAACCCTTCTTGCTGAAGTAATTGCCAGTAGGAAAGCAGTTTTCCAGGATAGGTGTTGAAGATCTGCTGTTGCTGCTGGTTCAAATGGAGGGAGTGTCAATTTTCTAGCACAAAGTTCAAGTCCCATGCTGGTAATGGTGGTTTCCTAGGAGGTTTTACATTCTTGATTCCTCTGAGGAACTGCCTGAGTAGAGGATGTGAGAAGACAGGGGATCAAGCTGTATTCTGCAGAAATAGCTGATGCATGTATCTTGATGGATGAATAGGACAGGCCTGTATGGAGAAGCTCTGCCAAGTACTCCAGGATGTTAGCAATATCTATCTTTGACACATCTTTTCCTCTTTCAGTACTCCAAATGACAAACCTTTTCCATTTTCCTGCATAGTTCCTTCTTGTTGAAGGTCTGCGGGCCTCAAGGATAATGTCTTTAACCCTTTGGGATAAATCTGGGTTAGTTGGTGTTATGTAATGTTCCAGGCAGTCAGTTGCAGAGTTTTTAGGTTTGGATGCATGATGTTGTAGTCGTTCTGAGTTAACATCAAAGGCATCAGGGGTAGTGTCCACGTTCTCCCCCGAGACATGCTCCGCAGCAATGGATACCAGTGTTGTCTTGGCCAATTTGGAGCTATCAGAATTATCCTTGGATGTTCCTCTTGGATTTTCAGTAGTACCTTGTGCATCAAAGGAAGAGGTGGAAATGCATATGCTGTCAGGCCTTTCCAACTGAAGGATAGAGAGTCCACCTTCCATGCAAGTGGGTGGTATGTCCTTGTGCAGAATTTCTTGAGCTGGTGATTGAGTGGGGATGCGAATAGGTCTATTTGTGGCATTCCCCATTTCTTTGTGATGGTCTTGAAGATGACCGGGTGTAGCATCCATTCGTGAGCATCCGAGGTAGTTCTGCTTAACATGTCTGCTAGGATGTTTTCTTTTCCCGGTACAAATATTGCCTGTAACTGGATGTTGTAGCTCAGAGCCATATTCCAAAGGTCCAGAGTCATTCTGCATAGGGGGTATGAATGAGTGCCTCCCTGTTTGTTGATGTACCACATGACTGTGGTGGTGTCTGTCCTCATCATTAAATGGCCTTCTTTGAGGAATGGTCTGAAATTCTGGATTGCTAGTTTTACTGCCAGCATTTCTTTTTGATTTATGTGCAGGTGCAGCTGGTCTGGAGTCCATAATCCTTGTATGCATTTGTCCAGCATGTGTGCCCCCCAACCTAGGTCTGAGGCGTCCGTTGTGATGGTTTGGCTTGCTTGAAAGTTGTGGAAGGGCAAGCCTGGGTTTGACTGACATGCTTGAGCCCACCATAGGAACTCTTGTTTCAGGCATGGGATTAGTGGTATTTCGGTTTCTAAGCTGTGCCTGTGTTGAGACCATAAATTCTTTAGGTACCACTGTAGCTTTCTCATATGCAGTCTGGCATGGGGGACCAGGATTATGCAGGATGCCATGAAGCCCAGGGCCTGCAGTACTTTCCTTGCTGTTAGTTTGTTCTGCTTTGTTAATGCCAAGAAGTAAAGAGGGAGTTGTTCTTGTTTTTCTGCAGTTAGGAATGCCATCTGTTTTACTGTGTCCAATTCCGCACCCAAGAAAGTTCTTGTTTGGGATGGTGTCAGTCTTGACTTTTTTAAACTGACTGTGTATCCCAGGGCTTGTAGTAAGCAAATGACCCTTTGTAAGTCTTTTGTCAGCTTGCTTTTGTTGTCCGCTTGTATCAGGCAGTCGTCCAGGTATGGATAAATTTGGATTCCCTGTAGCCTGCAATGAGCGATTACTGATGCCAGGCATTTTGTGAATACTCTGGACGCAGTAGATAAGCCAAAGGGCAATGCTGAGAATTGATAATGCTCTGATCCTGCAAGAAATCTGAGGTATCTTCTGCAATTTGGTCGTATGGGGACGTGCAGGTAGGCCTCCTTGAGATCTAGAGTTACCAGCCAACACTCCTTGCCCAGCATGGGAAGAAGTTGCTGTAGGGTCAGCATTTTGAATTTTGGGACAATGATGAATGTGTTTAAAGGACAGGTCGAGAATAGGTCTCCAACTTTTCTCTTTTCTTGGTACTAGGAAGAGTCTGGAGTAGAATCCTTTGCCCTGTTCTGTTGGTGGTACTCTTTCCACAGCTCTCATCTTTGTTAATTGAGCTATCTGCTTTAGAGCTTCTGTTTTCTGGTTTGGAGGTAGGTTTGGCATTCCTCTTTTTACTGGTAAGGTGTGGAAGTGAAACCTGTAGCCTTGGTCTATGGTCTGCAAAATCCACTTGTCTTTTGTGATATAGTGCCAATTTTTTGAAAATAAGGCTAACTTTCCGCCTAAGGGTGCTGCTATTTGTTCCCTGGTAGGCGGTGTCAGAGTCAAGTCACTATGATTGTCCTGTTGCAGTGGCAGTGGTTGTGTCTGTACCTCGCTGGTTATTGCCTTGCCACTGGCGTCCTCTGTAGGCACCTCCTCTGGATTGATTTCTGCCTCTGGAACGCCTATTCCTGCCTCTCTGAGATTTAGAGGAGTCTGGAAAGGACCAATTTTTGGAAGGCCAGTTCCTGCTAAACCTTGGGGGCTGAACCTATAAGAAATCTTTAACTGTTTGTACAGATTTTGCCTTCTCTTCCATTTTCTTCATTACTTGCTGAGCAGGAGAACCAAATAGACTGGCCTTATCCATAGGAGCATCTAACAGCTTTGCTTTAACATGATCCGGCAAGACCTGTTCTTTCAACCATGCATGCCTTCTTATAACTGTGCCAGTCATGGCTGATCTAAATGAAGCCTCCAGTGCATCATAGCCACATTTTAAGGAATGGTTACTAACCTGCTGAATGTTATTCACCATTTCTAAAACATATTTCTTATCTAAGGAGTCATCAGAGGACAGTTTCTTAGTTAACTGATCAAGCATAAACTCTTGGTATTGGATCATATGAAACTGACAGTTCAAAGCTCTAGCTGATAGAGTAGCAGAGGTGTAAACTTTTTTACCCCATCTCTCTAATGACCTGGACTGCATTTCAGAAGGGAGAGGGTTTTTTGCTGAGGTCGAAGCTACTGCCTTAGGCCCCTGGGAGATAGTCTCGGGATCTGCAAGTGGGGCCTTGTATAGGTGGTGATGAGTATCCGGTACCCTGTAAAACCTATCTGGTTTGGCAGGGACTGGAGGTAAAGTATCAGGAGCAGTGCAAACATCATTAAATGCATCATCCACAACAGGCAGGACTGGAGGTATAGCTAAGGGCCTATGTTGCGGTAAGTGTAGAAAGGTCCTAAGCCTTTTTCTTGAATCTGAGAAATCTTGTCCCTGCCATTGGAATTGCTCTCTCATGGCATGTAAGGTTTCCCCAAAGGAAAATTCCTCTGGTGGAGAGGCAGATGGAATAGATTCTTCAGCATCGGAATCTTCATAAGTAGAAATCTCTGGATCTGACCGACCGGCACTTGCGAACAGCTTCTGCTTCGGGCGCCATGCGGCAAGAAAGACTGAGGAAAATGGCGTTGGCTGATGCCTTTATACCCGAAGACCAGCAGAGATGACGTCGGGTGAAGTGCGACACCAGCCGAGGCCAGACCCAGACTTTGGAATCCGGCCGACCGAAGGGCTGCCTGACGACAGGACAACCCATTTGTTAGGACTGCAGATGCATCCTTGAAGGACATCAATAATCATATGGAATATTATATCTACAAAGTAGCAGAAAAGTGTTCTAAGAATTACGATAACACGGGAATGGAGAAAGGAGATTTTGCCAATAGGGATGAGTGCAATTAGGGATACAGACAATAAGCAAGAGGGGGCTGGAATTTATGGGAGAAAACTGGCAAAGGAACCAAGGTATTGGGAACAAATAACTACAGAAAGAAATGTAACAGAATGGGAAGAGGCCAAGAATTTATTGGGACAGCTATCAAGGATTGATATCAGAGTTAAGGTAAACAGAAAGAAATGGAGCGTCCTAAACAGAAGACCAGCACTGGTAAGAGTTTTTGGTAGAATCTAGAACAGAAGCTGCCATTAAAAAGGAATAATTAGTACAGCATATAAAATATTGCTATAAAATATTGCATGATAACTGTAAGAATCAATCACAGGAGGTTTAGAAGGGATTGGGAAGAGAGACTGGATATACAATTCACAAAGATGGGAGGATATATGTATGTCATCCAAATAAGCTTCAAAAACTAGAAGACTGAGCATATTTGGGAAATGTTTACATACATATTTTATACCCCAGGTATTTTCCTCAGGTAGACAGCAAATGTTGGGAGGTGTGACGGGTAAGAAAGCAGTACTACTTGGGAACATATTTGCCAGGAGTCTGGTGGGTTGGCAGACTTTATGGATTCCCTGCAGGATGCACTGTCTGAGAAACTGGGTGGGCAGACTGGTGTGACAAGGGAGATGATTTTTCTGAGCTATGATACACAGTCGGAAATGCCTAGACATGATAAAGGCCTTGCTGTGTCTAATTATGGTGGCTACAAAAAAAGCAATTACTACAAAATGGAAATCAAAAAGTAAAATAACTACAGTAGAAGTATTGAATATAGTAACAGAGCTAAAACAACTGGAATTGAGATCTTTAGAAATGGGTAGGAACAAACTACATAGAAAAAAATGGGAATTGTGGGAACAGTACATACCGGGGAGGAATGAGGTTTAAAAGAAGGCAGAACTTAAATGAGTTATGCAATATTTCGCTGAAAAGGATTGGGTAGATTATAAGTGATGTACAAAGTTTACAACTGGGAGTGTGTCAGTATGTTTGTGATGTAAAATGCTTGCAACTAAGAGTGTGATTCTTTTTCATTTATATACACGTGATTGCTTATGTCATAAGTGATGGTTTAATAAAGATTTTTCTTGTTTTAAAAAGGGGCAGGAATTGAATAATTTATGTAATGTTGCTTAGGTTACATGATACATAGCAATATATGTGAAGTATGAGGTTTGTTAATGTTAATGTAATACTGTCTGATTACTTTGTATAAATGTAAATGTGCATATATCACAGGTGATAATACAATAAAGGTATTAAAAAAATATTCTGAACTGCCAACTTTTTGGTGTTTGCATTCTGTTGTGTTAGTAATGCAATAGTAATCGAACAGTTACAAAATGTGTTTTCCTATGAAATGATCCAGAGTTCTCTTTTTGAAATCCTTTTGCCTATAAGGTTCATGAAAATATGAAACATCTGGTTCTACACTAACTAACTAGTTGCTAAAGATTGGTTGGAACTGCTTCTTGTGTATAAATATGTTAACTCTCCACAAGAAAATTGAAAGTTCTGTTGGCTACAAGCTAAATTATGTCACAAAGGAAATCTAATAGCAAATAAAGATCCATGCCAAGTAACATGTTCGTGAAATCCTACCATTCCAAACAAAGTACTATGCAGCAGTATTCTTTGGTCTACACATGGACTCAGATCTCCCCATGTTAAATTAATTGACTTGTTTGGCAGATCAATAAACAAGATGTCCCTAAAGAAAAGTTTGGGAAGAACGAATGCACAAACCAATTTTACTCTTGTGGAGGGACTCAGGAAGACTTATTCCACAAAACATCCAATAGAATAAATGCATTGCTGTTGTCACAGTGTGTATCTATGAATAACTACTCCTCTAAAATCATCATCAATGTATTGCATATAGTAGACCTGCTTGAATGAGTACCCATAAAGTGTAATGATACCCTCAGCCTGGTCAAATGGGGCCCTAGGCAAGGCAATGAAATCAGGTCCCCTCCCCTCAGCCATGCCAAAATCCTATTACCTGTATCTTCCAAACTACCATAAACACTGCCAGTGTGCATACTATTTTGTTATTTTACTTCTACAATGATAATACAGATTTGGATTTATTTTAAAATGTTTTGCAGCAGAAACAGTGAAAGCCAATTAATGAATAAAACAACACATTCACAATGAAAATAGACTTATCATGAGCAACAGTAAACTTCTCTCCCTTTCAAGCTCATTTATTGAAAATGAATCTGGCAACCCACCAATCAACAACAGAAATACTAGGATTCATAATCAAATGGCATATAGTGAACCAATAATTAGCAGCCAACTAAAGTATGCAGGAATTCAAAAGACAAATGTGTAATGCATTTGCTAACAGCTTTTGGAAAGCCCAGTGGGCAGAAGTGTTACTTTTCAGGGCATCCCAGGAACACCATCTGGTAAAGTAACTTGGTTAGACTCGTATACTAGATAAAGGAAAGCTGAGGGAATCAAACCCTCCATAACATAAAGTAGTGTTCATACAGTACTCATCTATACTAAGGACCACACAAACTGTTGTAGGCCAACACAGTAGATGTAACACCCATGTGCCTGCAAATAAGTTAAATTAAAAATGCTTTAATACGAACATTAAACTGATATACTTCATGCTGCCCAGCTTAATCACAGCCAAGTAATAAAACACACAAAGTCAAAAGGAAAAACAGGAAACCAAGGATCATATCCGAAGAACATGGTTCATATGATGATGATGCCCTAAGTTGCTACAATCAGTTCCTTCCTTTACACAATACTTACTTTGTGATGCAGGAATTAAGTATTTACACACAGACAGACACACAGACACACACAGCTACCTTACTTCCCTGGCAGGCTGGTAAGGCAAAAAACACTGCCAAATGGCAAATAATTCCTGCTGGCAAAAGCAAACTGCAGTGGCTGTAAAAAATTTCAAAGTTAATCTGGCAAAACTAATCCACAGTAAAAGCTGCCATGGCAGCTTGAGTCTAGCTCCAATAAAAAGGAAAATCACCGTTAAATGGTAAATAGTTCCTGCTGGGAGAAGCAAACTAGTGGCTGGAAAATTAAAAAAAAAAAACTGACAGAAGCAATCCACAGTAAAGTACACTCTGCCACAGTAACTCAAGTCTGAAACACCAACAATGGTAATCTAAATACAGAGCTTTGAGTGTGAAGCTTCAGGAGTGGCTTACTCTTATTGAAATAGAGCCAATGAGGGACAGAAAGACTTCTTGGAGTGAGTGAGTGAGTGAGTGAGTGAGTGAGTGAGTGAGTGAGTGAGTGAGTGAGTGAGTGAGTGAGTGAGTGAGTGACACTTCTTGGAGTGAGTGAGTAAGAGAGAGAGACACTTCTTGGAGTGAGAGCGAGAGAGAGAGAGAGAGAGAGAGAGACTTCTTGGAGTAAGAATAGTCAAGCGACAGTCAAATAGTTCGCAAGTGAGAGCTAAATCAGCCGAGCGGCAGCTGAAAGCTGTGTGAATCAGAATAAGACAGCATTTTTATTTATTAAAACATTTACAGGTCCCTACCATAGCAACAGGGGCCCTAGGCAGCTGTCTAGGTCACCTTCTGCTGGATCCAGCCATGAAGACACTGGTGATTAAAGGGAATGATTTATTTTTCATAATTATACAAACCCAATACTGCAACCAAGTGTTTAGCTTTGAAATCCAGCCAAGAGTTTATGTTCTGTTATTTGCAGGGCACACAGTGGATAAGTTATCAAAATACTGTTTAAACTGTGAGCTTTGGCTGGCTAAGACCTGTATGCTATCAATTGAATGCATAAGTGAAGCTAAGTAACTTTTATCTGCACTTTTATCAAATAATACACGATTTAAAGTAATTTGTTTGTGTTGCATTGAGGAATATCTAGCTGGAAGCTGTGACTATTTTTCAGTAGGTTCCTGCCCACCCTCCCTGTTTTTGTCTTGATGTTGATCTTGGTGGTTTTGAAACTGCCCGCCCCTCTTGTAAATTTGCACTTGGATACTCCTCCTGGGCCCATCTCATTTGCTCACTCAAAAAAAAAAAAAAAAATGTATCTGCTTTTACTGTATTTGTGTTTCTTCCTACTTTAATTTGCTTTTGCGTCATCTTAAAAGTACTCAATTGTATTTATTACTGCTTGGTGTAACTCACTCTAAGCCTTTTAGTTTAAGCACTTGGGCTGCAGACCAGTTGTTTTACATTAAGAAGGTTTGTGGTCTGCACTGTACTGGCAGGACAGGTAGCTTACATCCTTCTAAATTGGGAACCGCTGATTGAGGGCTCAGTGTTTGCTATTCTAAAACTGTATTAATTCTGGTTTAAGCACTTGGGCTTCAGGCCAGTTATTTTACATTAAGAGGGTTCGTGGTCTGCACTCTTGTGGGAGGAGAGGCTGGACTCTGCCCTTCCGAGCTGGGAATTTCTGGTTAAAGGCTTATAGTGCCTGCATACTTGAACTGCTTCTTACTGAAATTGGTACACCTTGTTTGCTGTAGCATAGACTAGATCCAGGCCTGCTGAATCTAGCTTTGTTTGTATAACTTGAGCACTAATCCAGGCATTCTTTAAAGTACTCAATTGTACTTATTACTGCTTGGTAGTAACTTGATTAAAGTGTAGCTATCATTCTAAGTCTTTTGGATTAAGCACTTTGGCTCAGACCAGTTGTTTTACATTAAGAAGGTTTGTGGCCTGCACTGTGGTGGCAGGACAGGTAGCTTACATCCTTCTAAGTTGGGAACTGCTGATTGAGGGCTCAGTGTCTGTTATTCCAAAAGTGTATTAGTTCTGGTTTAAGCACTTGGGCTTCAGGCCAGTTATTTTACATTAAGAAGGTTCGTGGTCTGCACTCTTGTGGGAGGAGAGGTTGGACTCTGCCCTTCTGAACTGGGAATTTCTGGTTAAAGGCTTATAGTGCCTGCATATCTGAACTGTTTCTTACTGAAATTGGTACACCTTTGTTTGCTGTAGCATAGACTAGACCCAGGCCTGCTGAATCTAGCTTTGTTTGTATGCTTGCTTGCTTGTTATTTCCCTGAAACGCTAACTCCACCTAAAACGCAGCTTTTCAGCGCTTCTGTGGATCCCTAGTGATATCTGCATTGCTTACTGTACTTATTTTCTTGTTTCACTTGAAAGAAAGTTACTGTTTGTCGTTTTTGCATTTAAGTTACCTGGCACTTGCTCACTAAAGCAATTATATAAGTCAGCACTAAAAAATTAAAAGCACTACAACCTCACAAACTCCCCTCGAGTACCTTGTTCCCCATTGGCCCTTTTTTTCCAATTATAAAGGAATTCCCAATACTATTCTAGCACGTCCAAAGGTCAGTTGTCAATCTCCTCTCCGGTCCAGCTGGTGAATCTGGGAATCTTGAGGCAATGTTACAACTGCCTCATGTACACAGACAACCCTCTCCTCTTCCCAACAAATTCCAACACATGTGAGAGATGCAACCATATAGCCAAACTGGAGGCAAAGCTTTCTCAACTCAGTACTGGCGTAACCAGTCAGGAGGAGAAGGAAACCACACTCACTTCAATTCCAGTCTCACATAGACCTACCACGACAGCAAACCAAACACAAACACACAAAAACATACTCGGAGGCTCTAAATAAAAATCTGCCTAAGCAGCAGAGACCTCCAAAGTAGACACCCAAGCAACCACTACCCCAAAACAAAACACGTGCAACACATAACTCACAAAGCTAGTGTGCCGAACAGTCACAGCCCTTAAGGCTAAACAACACACCTGATACACTTGTAATAGGTGACTCTATCGTCAGGCACACTGACGTCCCGCTCACCAGGCTGAACAAGGAGAAGGTCACGGTGAGCTGCCTGTTGGGCGCTAGGATCCGCCACATAACACAAGCACTCAGGTCACTACAAAGCAAGTACAAATATGACTCCGTCATTGTCCATGCTGGTGTGAATGACCTGAGACGTACCTCCCTGGACTACATGAAAAGAGACAGAGGAGCTCTCTGAGCATGTAGCCCAGGCCGGTATGACCCTGACCTTGAGTAGCATCTTACCCTCACCAAGAATGATGTCACAATATGAAGACAAGATGATTAATTTCAACAACTGGCTTAAGTATTGGTGTCATTCAAAGGGGATCCAATGTCCGTCAGCCTGGGATGACATGCTCGACAAGTCACAATGCTTCGCTAGGGACGGCTTGCACCTGTCACCCCTGGGCTTTCGGATATTGGCAAAGGCTCTTGCTACCCCCATAGTGCCTTTTTTAGGCAAGGCTCAAAAGACAAACCCACCTTCATAGGTATCACAAGGGATAAGAAACGAAGAGTAATGCTACTCAACACCAGAAGTCTAAACCTCAAGATGCATGCATTCGAAACTCTCCTTAGCATGGAGAACATTGATATCTGTGCAGTAACAGAAACCTGGTTCAAGGCTCCCGAGAGCACCCCAGCACTACCAGGTTATACCTCATACCATGCTTTTCGGCCCCAAAACTTGGACCGAACCAGAAAAGGAGGGGGAGTATCAATATTCGTCAAAGATACCCACACCTCCAGGTTGGTGGCACAGCACGAAGCATCAGAGACTATCCATGTGCAACTAACAGTGGGTAAAACTGCCTTCCAGTTTATAGCCTGCTACAGACCACCCTCCCAAACCCAGGAACCCCACTCGGCCTTCCTGAGAACACTGGAAAATATGAAGGTCTCTCCAAACACCATTATATTGGGCGACTTCAACTACCCAAACATAGACTGGGAGCATTACTCTAGCTCCAACACCCTAGCTCAAAGGTTCCTAGAATTTATAAACTCAAATGCTATGGAACAACTTGTTACCACTCCCACAAGAGGGGAAAAAATACTGGACCTGATCATCACCAACATGGGGACTCTATGCTCCAGACCAGAAGTGTATCCTTCACTGGTAAGATCAGACCATAAACTAATCTCACTGGATATTCACATCCCGACCCCAAAACCACAGTGAAAAACTTCTCTAAAGCAAATTTCACACTCCTCAAAACCGAGGTGGAATCCTTCAAAGCCCCCGGGCCTGTGGAAAATACGGCCCAGACCGCAGAATCCTTTATAAACGCATTCTATGAACACCTTCAGGAATGCATGGATCATGCAATCCCAAATAAAACCAAGACCCAATCCTCCAAAAGGCAGACGTCCCGTCTGGTGGACCCCAGCCATAAACAAACTATCAATAGAAGGAGGAAGCTACTACATGATAGAGCAAAATCCCAAAAAGGGAAGGCATCTCTGATCAGTGTTAGCAAAAAACTACGGGCACTCATAAAATCGTCTAAGGCCAGCTTCGAGAGAAAAATTGCACAGGACACTAAGGATAATCACAAGGCTTTCTTTAGTTATGTTAGGAACCTGGGTGGGAATTCCCAGATATGCTCAGAATTAGTCCAAAATGACAAAAAATACACCGAACCCAAAGACATTGCCAACATCCTAGCTGGCAGGTTCAGCGCAAACTCCCCCCCCCTCCCCACCAAAAGGGCAAATATCTATCCCAGCAGAGTGCTGCCCCCTTACATCTCAGATGCTCAGGCAAGAGCCGCCCTCTCCAAAGCAAAAAACACAGCATCAATGGGACCAGACGGTGTCCCGGGCTGCGTCCTACATGAACTCCAAGAAGAGCTAAACCCAAACATAAAACTACTGTTCAATCTCAGCCTTACCACAGGATATGTACCCAAAGAGTGGCGTACAGCAACAGTGGTCCCTCTCCACAAAGGTGGTGCCTCAACGGATCCTGGAAACTATCGCCCCATAAGCCTGACTAGCTTGGTCTGCAAAGCTATGGAAAGAGTCATCATGGACCTCATAAATAAAGATATTGGGGACCTACAGACACTGGATCCTACCCAGTTCGGCTTTGTCAAGGGCAGATCCTGCCTCTTAAACCTGGTTGATTTCTTTGAAACAGTTACCAAGGCCACTGACGAAGGGAAGGTGGTCCACACAGCCTACCTGGACCTTGCAAAAGCCTTCAATACAATACCCCACTCGGGCATTATAGATAAGTTCACCAGCTTAAATATAAACCCCTATGTCACTAGATGGGTTGCAAACTGGCACAAAGACAGAACCCACATGGCTAGAATTGCTAGAGCCATGTCAGACTCCAAACCAGTTACAAGTGGCGTCCCACACGGCTCAGTCCTGGGACCTCTCTTCTTCGGTATATATTTCTCGGAGGTACAGGCCAACATGGAAGGACTGTGGCTGACCAAGTTCACAGATGACTGCAAACTGGGTGCCATAATAGACTCTCCAGCCGACACAAGCATCCTCCAAAAGGACCTCATAGAAACAGACAACTGGTGCCAGAGCCATGGCCTCAAGCTAAACGCCAAAAAGTGTACAGTCATCCCCTTTGGCAAAAACAAAGTGCCCACAAATTACCACATAGGTGGTAATCCATTAAGTACGAAAGTAGTAATTAGGGACCTGGGGACCCAAGTTGATAGCAATCTCATTTGACAACCACGTGGCCAAAGTGGTTAGAAAAACATTTTATATAGCCCACCTAATCATAAAGGGATTCACATCTAGATCAGGGGAGGTCATCGTGCCTCTTTACTCATCCCTCATCAGGCCCATAATTGAGTACAATGCCCCTTTTGGGATGTACCTTACCAGACACCTGCAGCAACTGGAAAGACCCCAAAAGTACCTCACCAAGAGGATCAAAGGGCTCAAACAGATGCCATATGCTGCCCAGTTAAAGAAACTCCAGCTCTACTCAGTGGCATACCGCCTGCTCAGAGGCGATCTGTGCCTACCGTATAAAGCCATGTCCAATCTGGAATTAATGGACATGCTGCACCTCAGAAAATCCAAATCCCATCGAGCTACGCGCTCGAGAGACTTGAACCTCAGCACTGAAATAAAGAGGACATGCTGGAGGGACAGATTCATAACCCAGAGGCTCCCTTCACTCTGGAATAAAATCCCAGTCCAGGTTAGGCAGAGTCCCTCATTGACTCTCTTCAAGAGGAA
This sequence comes from Protopterus annectens, assembly GCF_019279795.1. NCBI lineage: Eukaryota > Metazoa > Chordata > Ceratodontiformes > Protopteridae > Protopterus > Protopterus annectens. The sequence continues at coordinate 507,110,274 of NC_056733.1, read as the reverse complement.
TCTTTATGAGTGGATGGAGGATCGTAGGTTTACCCCGGGTATCACTTCTGTGTTACTGTTAGACAGAGGCACAGTATACTAACCTCGAAAAAGGGCATAGCAAAATTAATTTAAAATGGGTGGCAAAAGCCAAACACACTCTGGCTAGGCTTATAAATGCCCTAGGGCAGATAGCCTAGTATGAACCTATGAACCTATAAATATGGGTGCCATCAAGCAAACATGGGATTTGATTACTTTTTTTGATTCTCATTTGAGGTGCCTCCAATGCTGTCTGAACGTCCTTCCCTATGCCACACGGGTTTTCATTGAATACTCCAGTCTCCCAAAGACATAGTCTAGCTGAACTGGAAATCTACCTAATTTCCTTTAGTAGTGCACACCATGTACGATTATAGGTGAGCACTTGGTAATGGCATGGAACCTCATGCTCCTCTGCTTTGCATCAACTGACTTTCAAGTATGCATTTCTGCTCACCCATAACCTTGAGCTAGATTAAATAGTATATGACAAAAATCAATAAATGTATGAATGAATACTGAAACAGCGGGGAGCCTAAAATAGGACTATAGGGAAAGACCTTAATACCCTTCAACCTCTTTGCACAAGAATTCTGCACAAATCTTAAAAATAATGATGGGATAAAAGAAAGAAAAATCATGGACGGATTTTAAATATTGCTCTTGTACACTTAAAATAAGTTGTTACAATAACAGATTCTGCATTTGCATGCATTTTTCTGAATGTTATGAAATCAAACTCAATATCTGTCATTTAGTGATTGCAATTCTCAATGATCTTCAAGAAAACTACACACATGCTGATGGAGACCAAAAATATGAGGCAAAATCATGATGGGTTGAGTGGTATGCTTGAAAAACCGACAGGAGTAAGTCTGCCTAAAAATTACCAAACAATGCAGTGTGCACTGAGCTTGTTGACAAGTATGTTACAGTGTAGAGTGCTACAGCCTTTCTGAGAAAAGAAACTGCAGCACCGACTTTTCTAGTGTTAAGGATATTGCTGATAAGCTCAAGTGGAAAAAAGGCCATGGTGATATCACAACATTTTCAAAACACATTATTAAAGCCAGATAAGGTTTCTATGAAGGAAATCATCAAGTGGGAATGAAATACCCTTTTCTTGAAGTGAGACTTCACTGAATGCACCACCTTTTATGCAAGGTGACAATCTAAACCCTCTTCCACAGCCTAAGGAATAAACCTCCTCAAATACCTGAATGTATATGTGCACTAGGGCATATTTACTAGGCACACATGCTCGCATGTAAGTAAAATTTCAAATGCAAGCAGAACAGCTAAAGAGACGGAAACCTCCTTTAAAAAAAAAAAATAATCAAGGTGACATTCTAATAGTTCTACTTGGGCTCTCACCCAGCCAACTACAAGATTTACATACAAGTAATTCTTAAAAAATAGTAAACTGCACCTTGCTTCACTCTCCTACAATAAATATTACTTTCTCAGCAATTCAGAAGATCAATAAGGAAATTGTGCCTAAATTAATCACTTATACAGAAAAAGGGAAAGCTGATGCTAGAAGCTAATTATTCATTTAATTTTTTTGCTTCTATTGTAGTTTACTTTTTCACTGAACCTTTTACTTACAGAACAGTTTTTCAAATGCAACTTGCAAATCTTCAGGGGCTATAACACTCTGTTCTGTTCTGTGGATCACAAAACTACAACAATTCTAACTTTGTTTAGGGAACATGTTAAAAACGTTGGACTTCCAAGAAGGTGATGTGTTTTCACTTGCACGTAGCCTTCCTGCTCACCTTTGCTGATAGCAGTGTAGGTGGGTAGATGTCAGGGTGGTCGAAGTCTACAGCCGTGAAACTGATGCCACAGTTAATCTAAACAAGCTGCAGATGTCAGCCAGATATTGAAGGGTCAACCTTTAACCTGAGGACAAGGATTTGTATAGGAGCTGGTGAGGATTATGTTGCCATCAATGTGGAAAAAGTTAGAAAAGAAGACTATCCACTCACAATCAAGTTAGCAGAAGATGAGATATGAGATCCTATATACTGCAACAACAAAATATGGAAGATATTTTTCTCATCTATTTCAACAGAGATGGAATACCTGGACCTGCTTGATCTAGCAGAGTGCAGTTTAGGGTTCTAAGGATGGGCTCAGAAGCAAGGAAAAGCATCTGCTAGGTTGGGGTAAGGAGGTGGATGCACCCAGAAGAAAGAGTAATTCACAATGTGTAAGAAGCAGAGAGAACTACGTGGGTGGTGGTTAACTGTCACAATTCTAGGTGAGTGCATGGACGTCTGAAAATAGGAGCACATATTTCATATGGTTCAGTAAAGGTAAAAGTGAGCTTCTCTGAAACATTTAAGACGTACATTACTTGTTATAGGGGAATTTTAGTCCCACCTTTGTACTGTTTGGATTTTTTGCTGTCATTTTTCTCTAGGTTGACAGAAAAAATATGTCAATGGTTCTGCCACAGAAGTCTGCAAATTAAAAAAAAAAGTCAAGGCACTCAGTTTAAAGCCAACAGCACTAGACTAGCCACAAATATACAAACAATATTCAGAAAACAAAAATGAAAAATACCATGGTGCACGTATAAAAAAAAAAGCTAAAGAAAAATGTTTTCAAAAAGGGAAGAGGAGTCCGCTACAAACCCAAGAAAGATAGAAAATGAAATATGCTAACCTTAATGCAGAGAAGAAAATTAAAAATATTGGACAAGAACACAGCAATGAAAAAAGCAGTACCTGACAAACAAAAAAATACTACATTCCGAAAATTAAACTCTACTAATATACAACAGCCTGGGAACATTTGTTTAAATAAGGTGAGTTTAAACACTGCTGAAGAGATCTACAGTCGGATCCTGAGCAGCAGAGCAAAGTGGGTAAAAGGGAACGAGCTTGGTAGCCTGAGGAAGTTTGACTGACTCATCAGCAAGGAAGAACGCTATGGTGTTTAGCAATAACACCACACAAGTCGGCCTTCAGCCCCCTATCGTCTCACACTGTATACTAACAACCATACATAACTCATCTAGTTCTTTAAATTCCTTGGCTTCCATCTCTTCACCATATTTTCAAACGGTACAGAATACAGCCCACATTAAAGACAAAAATCCGTACTACTTTAATTTGCAGCTCATCCACAAAGCCCATGATACGACTGATAAATGCAATCTCCAATCCCAATAATATATCCTTCCCCTCTTCACATATGCTACTGACAAAACAGCAAACAAGTGTTTGTCCACCTATCCTGCTTTTCCCTAAATTTGACCACCACTGCAGGTCTCTCTTTATACCACAGTAACTGGATACTCAAAAAATGTGCCAGACTCCTCCCCATCTGCTGAATTCACAAATTTGATACTTTTCTCTACTTCTTTCAAAGCTACTGCACATTGCTTTACCCCAGACATCAATAATGCCCTTCTGCTCCTTAGAATCTCCATCTCTTCCTTCAGATAATGCCTGTTGTTAAGAAGAGACTAAGACCGAGGAGTACTGTGCCATCCTGATATTATGGCAGGGAATTGATGTTAAAGTGTTGGACTACCCATTAAAGACATGAAAAGAACCTACTTTTCACACACACTTCCAGACTAGTCCTTTCATCCTCCCCTGAACCAACACAGCTTGTTTCTCCCTCCCTATACCCTTACTCAGTACCCACCTTTCCTCCCAGTTTTATTGCTCAGAGTTTTAAAGATGCATCATGAAATTTTCTTTAAAAAGTTAGAATTTACACAGTTTTAAAGCATACGTTTTATTTTTATCTTAATATTACATGCAATCACTCAAAAAGAATGGTTGTCGATTTTAGTTTGACACGGTTTACTGCAATAAATGCTTAAAAAATAACAGTTGCCATTTTTAACAGCTGTATATGTTCATGGTTTGGTTTCTTTGCTCTGCTTTATATCTCTTAGCTGTAGCTAACATGGGTCCTTTTCAAGCAGTCCACTGCTGGATTTAAAATGCAAACAAAATAAAATGAACTACCATTGCTGCCCACACCCTAGAGAAACTGGCATCTATTCATTTCATCATCACCATAATTTCCTCATCCTCCTGTTTCTGGCCAACCTTCTGGCACTCTGGAAACTATTTCAATCTAGGTTGAGGAATGAAGACATACTCCCCATTTCTGCATCTGTTCCTGTGGATGATGGTACATTACACAACAATAGCTTGTTAGTATTCAAAAATGTGTACGCGGATTGTTCAGCCCGACCAGCATGCCCATTGTAAATTGAACATATACCAAGAGAAAAAAGCCAGGCCGCTGAATTCAATTGGATTATGCTAAGGAGGAATAGTGCAAAAACAGAAGAAAAATCAAGTACGTTCTGAAAAATAAAAGGAGAGAAATGTACCTGATGTTTCCTTCTTTTTTTACACTGCCCCTATGGAAATCACAGCAAACTCTTGTACCTATAAGCCTCCAAATTTTCGCAAAACATCCAGATTTTAGTCTCATAGCAACAATGGAGATTCTCCTTCTTCATTGCTGCTCTTTAAAAAAAAAAAAAAAAAAAAAAAAAAAAACTGCAGATGGAGATTAGCTTTTCTCAATTATTTTAATTCAGCAGCACTGATGTACTGTGAAAGTATGGGAACACAACTCCTATATGCATGTGCAGTACATCAAAAATCACAGTAAAATGGCAAACACAGAGAAACAATATGGCTCCATTGTACAAAGACATTATTTAAGAAAGGTAAATAATTTATATCTTAAATAACCCACTCATGGGTAGGAGTATATCAGGATTTATGCACGGTTGGCTTTGTTTGATCACTCGGGGCTTCGTCATCTTGATCAAACCACGCCAACCCTGAGAAAATCTTGATAATACTTCTAGATTATTGCTTTATGATTAGATTCCTTTCAACCTCAATTTGTCTAGCATGTGACTGAGCAAATCACTTAGATAGTTTTTCCCCAGTTGCCCATGAAAAGGACAACTGTGTACAATGAATTCACCCAGTCAACAAAATAATAAATGCAATAAAAAGTGTTTTATTTTTCCATTTTCTACGCAGCAACAAATAATAGCACACAGGGAATCGGGTCTCATTTCTAAGTCAATATCCTTTAGAAAAAAAGGAACATAAGGGGAAAATGTATATAAACTAAAAACCACAACATAACCAAAACACATTTTATAGACAAATAGGAAAAAAGAAACCTTTCAGTGAAATTACCTTTGGAACCTCCCACCTCGTTGGTTGATCTCTGTCCTGCCCCTCCAAGACTTTAAGCCCAGGCTAAAATCTTAGCTTTTCAAACTTAACTTTGGTGGTGGGTGAGGCACCGGTTTGCCACATATCAATTTAACTGTTCTCTGATCTACCTGCCTAGGTTCCTCCATTACACACTGTACTTATTGCTGTTTTTACTTGCTGATGGCTGTTTGATTATACTTCTTGACTGACATTTTCAGTTGTGAGCTATCTCTCTTCTCTCCCAGTTAGTTTATTCTTCTCACTTCATTGTTATTCGGTGTAGAAGTCTTAGCCTAGAGGGATTCTCTGTGCCTTAAAGTCTTAGTCACTTATCTCTGAAATTATTTATGCTGAATAGTTGCATAATGGAGCTGTTTGGTTAGCTTTTGCAGACCCTATATCAACTTTATTACAACCTGAGATAAGTACAACTTGCAGTGTTATAAGATGGTACTGAATTTTATTTTTTCTGTTTATTGTTTCATTGAATATTGTGTTAAAAATAGTTCTACATTTTAATGCTTATTTATTTGTTTAATGTAAATTCTGAGCTGTCTCTGTTCTCTCCCTGTCTGCAGTTAAGTTTTCCCCATGCACCCTCCCTGTTCTTCTTGTGATATTAATCTTGGTGGCTTTGGAACTGACCGCACCTCCTGTAAATTTGTGTTTGAACACTCCTCCTAGGCCCATCTCATTTGCACACTCAACAGAGTACAGTGAGATCATATTTTGATTTCAGACACTCCTACCATTCCCATCTGTTCAGCTCTATCCTAGTCTAGTCTCATTAGCTCATCCAGCCTAATACAGAAAGAACATTTGAGTAGGCATACCCACTTAGGCCCTGAACTTGTCTGATTGAAGACTGCTGGAACTGAGCTGGGCTCAGTTCTGAGGTTTTTTACTGGTTAATTGGTAATTTGTTCAAATCAGTTTGCTTGTTTTCTATTGTTATACATTTTATATATACATATATATATATATATATATATATATATATATATATATATATATATACACACACACATACATACACACATACATATATAGATATAAACACATACACACACACATATATATATATATATATATATATATATATATATATATATATATATATATATACATACATACATATATATATATATATATATATATATATATATATATATATATATATACACATATATATATATACATACATATATATATATATATATATATATATATATAATTTAACCTTTATCTGCTTTGCTTGGTAGTAGCTTGATTAAACTGCAACTGTTATTCTAAGTCTTTTGGTTATTGCACTTGGGCTTCAGACCAGTTGTTTTACATTAAGAAGGTTTGTGGTCTGCAGTGTTGTGGCAGGACAGGTAGCTTACATCCTTCTAAATTGGGAATTGTTGAGTGAAGGCTCAGTGTCTGTTATTCTAAAAGTGTATTAGTTCTGGTTTAAGCACTTGGGCTCCAGGCCAGTTATTTTACATTAAGAAGGTTTGTGGTCTGGACTCTTGTGGGAGGAGAGGCTAGATTCTAACCTTCTGAAATGGGAGTTTCTGGTTAAAGGCTTACTGTGCCTGCACATTTGAACTGTTTTTCTGATATTGGTTCGCCTTGTCTGCTGTAGCATAGACTAGATTCAGGCCTGCTGAATCTAGCTTTGTTTGTATAACTTGAGCACTAATCCAGGCCATCTTTTTTGGAGAAGATTCCCCTGCACCCTAGTGGCAGGAGTGTGCGGTTAGAACTTGTCAGATTGAAGACTGCTGGAACAGGGCTCAGTTTTGAGTTTTTTTACTAGTTAATTGGGTAATTTGTTTAAATCAGTTTACTCGTTTTCTATTGTTATATATATATAATACACTTTTATTCATCTGCTTTTACTGTAATTGTATTTCTTCTTACTTTATTACCTTATTTTGCTTGTGCTTCTTAAAAGTACTCAATTGAATTATTCTGCTGCAGTTATTACTGCTTGGTAGTAGCCTGATTAAATTGCAACTGTTATTCTAAGCCTTTTGGTTTAAGCACTTGGGCTTCAAACCAATTATTTTATATTAAGAAGGTTTGTGGACTGCATTGTTGTGGCAGGACAGGTAGCTTACATCCTTCTAAGTTGGGAATTGCTGATTGAAGGCTCAGTGTCTGTTATTCTAAAAGCACATTAGTTCTGGTTTAAGCACTTGGGCTTCAGGCCAGTTATTTTACATTAAGAAGGTTTGTAGTCTGCACTGTTGTGGGAGGAGAGGCTAGATTCTGCCCTTCTGAGCTGGGAATTTCTGGTTAAAGGCTTATTGTACCTGTTTATTTGATCCATTTCTTTCTGAAATTTATTAGCCTTGTTTACTGTAGCCCAGAAGTTAGTAGTTTATTGGCCATTTTGGGCTAATTTCTCTCTCTTTCATTTCCCTGCTATAAAAAATGCATTTGTGCATTTTTGCGCGCTGGGCAGTGCCGGTTAGCTAGGGTTAAACTATTCCCAGCTCCACAAAGTCTGCTCTTCAATTTTTCCCTTGGAACTAGACAAATTTTCAACTTAAGCACTGAAACCATTAATTTCACAGCCCAGCACTAGCTCAAAACTCATAGCAAGCACTAATTAATCCTAGCACTAGACCCCCTATACTGTCCAGAAGGACAAGGCTCTCTATTCATCCCTATCAGCTAATCAGTAAAACAGCTCACTTTACCTATTCAGGCATGTCCAAAGGACAGTTTCAGGTGTACTCTCCAGTCCAACTGGTGAATCTGGGCATTTTGAGGCAATGTTACAACTGCTTCATGTACACAGACAACCCTCTCCTCCTACCACCAAACAAAAATATATTCGAGAGATGCAATTATACAGCCAAACTGTAGGCAAAGCTCTCTCAACCCAAGACTGGAACTGACCGTCAAGAGGAGAAGGAAAATACTTGCAACACACCACCAGTCTCACATAGACCTACTAAACCAGCACCGGCAAATAACACACATAAATACACAAAAACATACTCGGAGGCTCTAAATAAAAACCTGCAAAAGCAAGAGAGATCTCCAAAGCAGACACTCAAGCAACCTCCACCCCATTACAAACCATGAAACACACACTTCACATAATCAGTGTGCCATGCAATCACAGCCCTTAAGGCAACATAACATACCCAACACACTAGTGATAGGCGACTCTATAGTCAGGCACACAGATGTCCCACTAACTAGGCTGGACAAGGAGAAGGTTACAGTTAGCTGCCTGTCAGGTGCCAGGATCCGCCATATAGCACAAGCCCGCAGGTCACTCCAGAACAAGTACAAATATGACTCTGTCATTGTCTATGTTGGTGTGAATGACCTGAGACGTACCTCCCTGCACTACATGAAAGAGACATGGAAGAGCTCTCTGATCATGTAGCAGAGGCTGGTATGACCCTGACCCTGAGTAGCATCATGCCCTCACCAAGAATGATGCCACAGTATAAAGAAAAAATGATCAATTTCAACAACTGGCTAAGTTCATATCTGTCCACCTGGGATTACATGCTCGATAAGCCACATTGCTTTGCAAGTGATGGCTTGCACCTGTCACCCTTAGGCTTTTGAATACTGGCCAAGGCTTTTGCCGCCCCCATAGTGCCTTTTTTAGGCAAGGCTCAAAAGACAAACCCACCACCGTAAATAGCACAAGTAACCAAAAACTGAGGGTAATGCTACTCAATGCCAGAAGTCTAAACCTCAAAATGCATGCACTCAAGGCACTCCTCAGTATGGAGAACATCGATATCTGTGCAGTAACAGAAACCTGGTTTAAGGCTCCAGAGAGCACCCCGCAACTACAAGGCTATAACTCATACCATACCTTTCGGCCACAGAACCCGAACTGAAACACAAAAGGTGGGGGTGTATCCATATTCATCAAGGATACCCACACCTCCAGGTTAGTGGCACAGCACAACGCCTCAGAGATCATCCATGTGCAACTAAAAACAGGCAAAACTGCAATTCAAATTGTAGCATGCTACAGATCACCCACTATGACCCAGGACCCCCATTCCACGTTTCTGGAGACATTGGAAAATATGAAAGTCCTACCAAACGCCCTAATATTGGGGGATTTAAATTACGCAAACATTAACTTGGAGAACTACTCAAGTACTAAACTCCCTTGCCCAATGCTTCCTACAATGTATAAACTCGAACGTCTGGTCAACACCTCTACCAGAGATGACAAAATATTGGACCTGGTCATCACCAACATGGGCGACCGGTGTTCTACACCAGAGGTCAAACCCTTGCTGGTTAAATCAGACCATAGACTAATCACTCTGGATATCCACATTGTGCCCCCACCCCCAATCAAGGAAACCACCGTGAAAAACTTTTCAGAAGCAAACTTCACATTACTTAAGACCGAGGTGGAAAGGTTTCCAGCCCCCATGCTACAGGACAATGCTGTCCAAGCTGCTGAATCCCTTACAAAGGTACTCTATGAGCACCAGCAAGAATGCATGGATCATGCTATCCCAAGCAAAACCAAGACTCACTCCTCCAAGAAAAGGAAACCAGTCTGGTGGAGCCTTGCCATAACAAGTTATACAATAGAAGGAGTAAACTAGTGCAGGAAAAAAAAAAAAAAAAAAACTCCCAAGAAGGAAAGACATCCCTGATCAGTATCAGCAAGAAACTACGATCCCTCATAAAATCATCCAAGGCTAGCTTCAAAAGAAAAATTGGCAAGGACTCCAAACAAACTACAAAGCGTTCTTTAGCTATGTCAAGAACCTAAGTGGGAACTCTCAGATCTGCTCTGAGTTAGTGCAGAATGGCACAAAATACAGTGAACCGACAGATATTGCAAACATTCTGACAGACAGTTTTAGTGCAGACTTCATCCCCCTTTCACCCCCTAAAGGGCCCATAACCATACCAGAAGAATGTAGTGCCCGGCAATCACTGACACACAGGTTAAAACAGCCCTATACAAAGCCAAAAATACAGCTTCAATGGGACCAGACGGTGTCCCAGGCTGTGTCTTACATGAGCTCCAAAATGAACTAACCCCTCACCTAAACACATTGTTCAAACTCAGCCTCTCTACAGGCTATGTACCCATAGAGTGGCACACAGCAACAGTTATCCCACTCCACAAAGGTGGAGCCACAATGGACCCTGGAAACTATCGCGCTATAAGCCTGACTAGCCTGGTCTGCAAGGCTATGAAGCGCATCATCATGGAATTCATTAACAGAGACATTGGGAACCCTCAAACATTGGACCCTACCCAGTTTGGCTTTGTTAAGGGCAGATCATGCCTCCTAAACCTGGTGGACTTCCTTGAGACAGTTACCAAGGCTTTAGACGAGGGAAAGGAGGTCCACACGGCCTACCTAGACCTCACAAAGGCTTTCGACACCATTCCCCATTCTGGTATTATAGACAAGCTCACCAGCCTGAACATAAACCCCTATGTCACAAGATGGGTTGCCAATTGGCTCACAGATAGAACCCACATGGTGAGAGTTACAGGCTCTAGGTCCAACTCTAAACCAGTTATAAGTGGCGTCCCCCAGGGCTCAGTCCTGAGACCCCTCCTGTTCGGTATATACTTCTCAGAGGTACAGACAAGCACAGGAGGACTATGGCTGACCAAGTTCACAGACTACTGCAAACTGGGGGCCATAATTGACTCTCCAGCTGATACAGACATCCTCCAGAAGGGTCTCACTGAGACTGATACCTGGTGTCAAAATCATGGCCTCAAGCTAAATGCCAAAAAGTGCATGGTCATCCCCTTTGGAAAAAATAAAGTACCTGCTAACTACCACATACGTGGTAGTCCCCTAAATACAGAAAATGTAATAAGGGATCTGGGGACCCAAGTAGATAGTAATCGCTTCTTTGATAATCATATTGCCAAGGTGGTTAGAAAATCCTTCTATGTGGCCCACCTAATCACAAAAGGGTTCGCATCTAGAACAAAACAGGTTATTGTGCCCCTCTACTCATCAGACCCATCATAGAGTACAACGCCCCATTTGGGATGTACCTTACAAGACACCTGCAACAGCTGGAAAGACCACAGAAATACCTCACCCAGAGGATTACTGGCCTCAAACATATGTCCTACGCTGCCTGACTGAAGAAACTCTAGCTGTACTCGGTTGCATACCGCTTACTCAGAGGTGATTAGGAGGGTGGTCTAATGGGTAAGGTGTTTGCCTTACAAACAAAAGGTGCAGGGTTTGAGTCTCACAAGGGATAACTGGCTAGGCTTAAAATGGCTTTCAAGGGCAGTTGGCCTTGTATGTCTGGCAGAGATCATTATATCATACATATATCATAGATTAGTACTAGGCTATGTCCAACCCAGAATTGATAGACATGCTCCACCTAAAAAAAAAAAAAATCCCAAAGAGCCACACGCTCTAGGGATCTAAATCTCACCACAATGATAAATAGGTCATGCTGGAGGGATATATTCCTGTCCCAGAGACACTCCATGCTTTGGAACAGGATTCCAATCTACATTAGGCAGAGCCTCTCACTAACACTCTTCAAGAGAAACCTTGACAAGTGGATGGGAAACCGAAAATTTACCCCGGGGATCACTGCAGTGGCTCTGCTGGACAGAGGCACAGGGAACTAATCTAAGGGGGCGGCGAAAGCCAACACATTCTGGCTAGGCTTACAGATGCCCTCGGGCAGATATAACAGGTTCATAGGTAAGTACTAGGCTATTTATACCACCACCTAGACAAAATGTACTTAAATAAATCTGAATTTACACATACCATGATACAGACTGATTTAACTGCCCATAATGGTGAAGTTTATACGGAGTTCTACACTACCATAGTAACAGAACTGATCAGATGACTGGTGTAGTATCTTAGAAGAAATTAAAATGGGCGTCTCCCCAACTGTCTTCTTGTTTTCAATATTTCCTACAAAGTTCCGAATGTGACTCAAGGATAAATCAACAGAATGTAATTTTGGGTGGAATGCTGGGCAGCAGAAGGGGCGTGGGCCGACAGTTTGAAGGATGCACGTTTTAATGAAGATGACCCTTTGTGTTAGACATTCCCATTACAGACCATTCTGAACTTCAATAATGTGTTCAGTATTTTTAAAAAAATTGCTTCCATATGCAAACAATGAACTTAAGTGTGCTTTTAAATGCCTACAGACCCTTGAGAGTTTATCTACTAAACGTAATCCATGTAAATATATTTGCATTTTTCTGTTTTATTGTCTGTTATTCCTGCTCAGAATCACTTAAAAGCTGTTTTTATACCAAAAAAAGCTATCCTAGTAGATCACAGTCCAACATCCAAAGGGCAGAAAATCACACCATGGCAATTTTTTGGTGGGAGTGGGAGGGAGACACCATGCACATACATCTCAGCTACCCAGAATTTTGTAGAATGTCCAGATTTTTGCCTCACACTTTTGGTCTGCTCATCATAAAATTGTAGTTTGCTAGCAAGTCAGTGACGGCTACAGTCACTACATAGCCAAAAATATTTGAGTTTCAGTCTTCATATAATTAAAAAAGTGCATTCTAATGCAAAACCTGTTATTTTAGCAACTTTCTAAGGTTTATAGGAGCAATACTGAAAATCTGCCATTCATTATGGGCATTTGCCCCCTCCACCCAAAATTTTTTTTGGTTTTGTCTACAATTCTTGTAGAAATAAGAGTAGAACTTGGCGAGGCTTGTAAGAGCTCTAGGGCCATTTAGCCTAGTAACTTCCTATGATTCTATAAAAGATTGAGAAGTAGGACTGCACATGAAAACAAAACGCAACTATATGATCACGGATATGGCTCCTCAAAGAGAGGCAGTGAATGTGCATATTTACTTACTAGGCTACTGATCTGCGAGGATCACTAGAAGACTAGCTTTACACTCCCTTCATGGTTTTTAGCCCTTATATTTTGCGTATGAATAACGTACAACTGGTAGACCAAGGTTAAGCTGAGACATTACTTGTTCCCCATTTCCATTATGGGCACAGGCATTAAGTAGGTGGTTAATTTATGGTCTGCCATCCAGTCTTCCAAATTTCATTTAGAGTAAGATAAGTACTTTGCCTTATGTGACATGAAGCACTGTTCCATGGAGCAGTATTCTCTGTGATACACATCTATCCCTCCAACCTGTCCTGTTTATGTTGTAAAAAGAGTTTGAGATCCCTTGAGCAGGCATTTATGCTACCACTGGACTTGAGAATGTGCAACAGGGCTGACAGGACAGCAGAGGTCATCTTATAGTAGTCTATATGACAATGAGAAGGAAGACAAAGCTTTGAGATGGTCTGCACAGCTGTTATGATTTATGTTATGTTCTTTTTTTTTTTTTTTTTTTTTTTAAGAGAGAAAGCGTTGTGGTTGTTCCAGATGTGACAAGTGTTTGGAAAGACATACTAAAAGGAGCATTATAAACAATGATCGGCTTAATGACAATGAAGTACTGTACAGTGGAATGATTACATTTCTAGACCAATCACCATACCATTAGATATAAGCTGTGTGAAGAAAAAATGACTTCCTTACAACAGTGGATACATGATGATCAAGGAATAGCTCATTAAAATCCCTGACAACAAGATCAATATGATAAAGGGTGGGGCTTCTTGCAGTAAGATATTATTATACAGTTCTTGGCATTTAATTTTTTGTCACCAGCTATTTGTTTGAGAAAGGCTCTCATAGGAGGATAACGGTGTCCTGCGGAGAGCTTATGATGGCACCAAGTTGACAGTTATCTGCAAACTTGGTCAACTTCCGACTCTTTATCATTTGCTTTGACATTTGATAAGTAAATGTCACGGAGGGGTAAGCCCAAGGACTGAACCCTGGGGTGCACTGCTAGTGATAGGTCTTTTGTAGAAGGTACAGCCATGCACCCCCACTTCCTGAGTTGCACTTTTGAGCAAGTTTACCAACTAGAGAGTTATATAAGGGTTTACATTTAACTTTGAGAGTTTATCTATAATGCCTGAATGTGGAATGGTGTCAAATGCCTTTGCAATGTCTAGATATATGATGTGTATTGATTTGCCCTAATCCATTACTTTCTCAAAGAACTCAACAAGGTTAAGTAAGCATGATCTACTCTAGATGAATCCAAACTGGCTTGGGTCAAGAGCTTGTAGGTTGCCTATGTCCTTAAGTATTCACTCCACAGTGACCCTTTTCACAGCCTTATAAAAGAGACTGGTCAGTCCTATGGGTCTATCATTACCTAGGTCAGCTGGCATCCCACCCTTGTGCAAGCAGATGACTGTTGTTGTCTTCCACTCATCTGGAATTGAGCCTGTTTGGCAACTGATATTGAATAGCTTTTGTGAGGGGTATGACAATTCCCGTCTCAGGATGACCTGTAGGCAGCCCGGTATGTTCCTTAGACCAATGGAAGTAGTGTTTTTGGCCTTGGATAATCCCTTAAAGACTTTTTCTTGGAAGATAGGGAGGTGTAGCCGCAGTATGTGACCTGACATACCTCTCAACCTCATTAAAAACACAAAATTTGGATAAAGCCATAAAAGTAAAAGTGGGACAAAGGCCCAACAATAGGGACAATTTTTAAATAACGCTCTTACAAACTTAGAAAATTGGCAGAATTACAGGTTTTGCATTAGCATTAATTTGCTGAAGGGTTTGAAGTCTGAAACTCAAATGTCTGTCATTTTCTAACTTCAGTCTTTAATGACTTGCCAAAAATTTGCCAGAAAACCAAAATTTTATGAAACCTGGACCAAAAATATGAAGCAAAAAGAATCTGGACATTCTGTGAAAATATGTACAGTTGAGAGATATGTGACCTGGGTATATAAAAGAGTGGAGGGGGAGTGAAGTTTGAGCTATATTTGTCTGCTAGTACATCGGCTATATCATCTAAATCAGAGTTTATGATATAATTTATTATTAGTTCTACACAATGCGGTGCATGGTTTCTATTGTGTTTAACACAGTTAAAAAAGGCTTTGTGGTTACCCTTTGCCTTTGTGGCTATCTTTACCTCACATGCGGCTTTGGTTGATTTGATCAGGATATATATTTTCCTGTTTAGTTTAGCAAGAGCGGTTTTAGCATATTTTGAGCTAAATTAAAAAATACATCACTAATATTTTTTCACTTCGATAATGCTCACATATTGCAGGTGTACAACGTATGTGGATATATTTGGAGGGGAAAGGGGCAGTCTACATTTAAAAGTGACTAACCACTGCTATCAAGTGGGCACAAGTAAACAATCACTAATTTGGCTTCACAAGGATAACGGTAATGTGCAAGTACTAGCGTAAGTGTTAGTGGACTCCGTGTAGAGGGGGCAAAACTTTTTTGGACAATTTATGTAGTTTCTTTACAGTAAAAGGAAGAATTACTGACAGGAGGAGCATATGCTACTGGGACTGTCTGTATGTAAAGTGAACTGAAATTAAAGCCGGGGATATTTCAATAACAATTAAAACACAAACCAATGTTTTGTTTCTGAAACAAATTACAATAACTGCACAGCACTGTTGCTGCTAAGGACTTTGGAAACCATCCATAAACAAATGTGCACAATTTACTTTTTGTTATACGGGAAAATTTCCTTTACACTTCACCTAAAACTCCAGCATGTAAAACCTTACTTTTGCTAACTATGTGTAAAAGATCATACATCAGACTCCCTTTGAATGTGTTTAGTAAATTTTTCAGGGAACTACAAAACAGCTGAGTATGAAATGCAGTCCGGGGTGTCATCTGTCTTAGGGATTTAAATGCAGCTAAGCATGGAGTTAGTCCCCACGTATTTTGCCCATCTGTTCTAGTTACTGTATGCTTCCAATAGCAGAAAAAGTTGCCTTTTGACATGCATTATACATTTTTATGGGTGCCTGCTTTCTGTTGTGTTACATATATTTGTAAAGGTGCCTGTTATAAGTTTAAGTCAAAAATTAAACTTGAATCAGAGATTGTTGTACCTTGGAATATTTCCCCTATTACACGGTACAACTACACCAGAATTATGTGAATGTGCAGCTCTCCATGTCAGTGGTGCAAGGACAGACAATGACTTCTGAAAAAACATTTTACATATATTTTTAGCCTTTGACAGGAATTCTAAGACTTATTGCAAAGTAATGTCAAGGGGAAATTAAGATGTCAGAGACAGTGGGGGCAACAATGTGGGTAGATGGGGTAAAGTTGGCACTAAATTTGGGATAATGGATACACTGGCTAGATCCTTGGGATCAGAAAAGGTGATATTATTATGGCTGAGCTCAGTGCATTGTTGGACATTACTTCCTGACAAAAGTGAAGAAAGGTATGCAACTTCCTTTGGTATATAAGGCAATTAAGTGCATTAATGGCCTTACATTTTCTAAGGATGCTCTTATATTCCTTGCTGGCATGTTTCAATGGGCTCTTGAAGTACGGTGATGGAAATTTCTTACTAAACTTTTCATTATTTTCCTTCTTTTGTTATACAATTTACTAATGTGAGAGTTCCATCAGAGAGGTTTTTTCCTGAATTTAACATTATAAGAATGGACAGTTACAGACTTTTCTCTGCAGCTTTTTAGGTGTTGGTAAAACTTGGACATAAATGCTGCACTCCTCACAGTTGCGTCCATTTGTGATTGGAAGTTAAAGGGAATTTTGTGCAGATCTTCTAAAAGCTGAAGTAGGTCTGCCTTGGTGAAGTCAAGAAAGATATCTTATTTAGTGGTGAGCTGCTACCACTAGACCTGACAGATACAAGTACTGAGTTGTGATTAAATTTAACCAGAGATGAGGAGATACAGGGGTACAAGAAGGGCTCGGTTAGTAAGGACCACTTCAAGGATGTGACAGCCTCTAGTGGGTAATTTTACAATTTGCTCCAGCACATTGGTATTAAAGACTAGCAAACCTACACATTTTTAGAGGTGTAAATGTGCCAAAGGTTGGGTGATAGAAGTCACCAAGCAAGAAGACATTTGGTTTTGATATTTAACCTCTCAGTGGTATTAAGGTAATTGCCATGGTCAGCTTTCAGCAGGGAGTATTACTTATAGGTGGGAGTGGAATTTGATTTGCAATGAGAATGTATCGGGGGGGGGGGGGTAGAGACGGGAAAAATTGAACAAAAGATTGTAGATTTCCAAAGAAATTTATGAATATATTTGGTATGAAAGATCTGAATTCAGTAGTAGAAACTCACTACAACTCGCCAGAAGTCTAAATCTCAACATGCACTCGATCAAAGCACTCCTTAAAATGAAGAACATCAACATCTGTGCATTGACCGAGACCCGGTTCAAGGCTCCGGAGAGCACCTCAGCACTACCAGGCTATAATTCATACCACACCTTTCGGCCCCTAAACCTGGACAAAAGCACTAAAGGCAGTGGTGCATCCATACTCATAAAAGGATATGCACACCTCCAGACTAGTAGCCCAACATAATGCATACTTCAGGTACAACTAACACGTGGTAAAACTGCAATCCAAGTTGTAGCCTGCTATAGATCCCCCACCATGTCCCAAGACTCCCACTTCACATTCCTAAAACACTGGAAAATATTAGGGTACAACCCAATACCCTTATACTGGCAGACTAACTACCCCTCCAATAACTGGGAAAATCACTCGTGTACCAACACACTTGCTCAACGATTTCTGGAATTCATTAATTCCAACGCCCTGGACCAACTCATTCTTATCCCCATTAGGGGTAGAAACATCCTTGTAAAAAATATTGAGTGCCACTGGTATCAGACAAACCAAAAAAAGTATATGCTGCAGCAAAAAAAGTTGTCAGTTGCTGAGAGTAGGGTAAAACACTTTAAATTCTTTAAAAGTCCACAAGCAAACAGTATAGGTAAGCGCTTTTGCAGTTGCCTACTTCCTCAGACCTTAATAAAAAGACAATTAATCAAGATGCATTTATACATTACTACAGCTAATGATACCAATTTAGTTAGTTAATGAGACAAACTCCTTTTCCTAAGAACAGGTTTTTAAAGAGACGGCACTGTTCAGATCTGGAGGGGCATATGTTTTACAATCAATTATCCACCCGAGTTCCACACATTCTATTTTATTACTCACATCACCTTCTCTTAAATTTTCTAAGATTTTTTTGTAGCGCTAAGAATTTAAAACTATGGTTGTCTCCTTCTTCTAAGACATGCTTTGCCAGTGCATTAGTCAGTTTCTTATTATGTATATCATTAAGATGCTCCAGTACCCTCTCCTTCAACATACGATTAGTTTTTCCAACATAGAAATATTCACATAGTTTACATTTAGCCATATATACTATGTTTCTAGTGGAACAATCTGCATAGAATGAGAGTTCTATAGGTTTCTTAGAAATGGGATGCATCACCATACAAACTGGCCAAATAAAAGGGCAGGCTTTGCAAGCTCTACATGCATGAGTTCCCCTGCGTTGTGATACAAGATGTTACTTGCGTCTGTTCTGCTTGTAACAAAGTCGTTGCTTCAAGTTTTTACAGTTTTTAAAACTAAACCTAGGGGTAGAGTCTATTACCATGCTTATTTTAGGATCTACTAACAAGATGGGCCAGTTTCTTTTCACTACCTCACAAACTCTACTAACCCCTGCTGAGTAAGTCAGACACATCCTATTATTCACCTTCATACTAGATGTTAACCCTCTCTCTTCTTCAATGGAAGTTTGTTCTGAATAATATGGTCTAGTTTTTGTTCTATCCAGTTTATCAACCTCTTCTATACCCTTTTTTATTTCCTCACCTTTATAACCCCTGTCCATAAGGTCAAATGCAAGTCCATTCAAAGCTTCCCTTAGGGGTTCTGCATCTGTATGCGGTCTCCTACACCTTAGTACCCGATTCTTAACTACATTCCTAGTAGTATGACTGGGATGCATACTAGTATGATGTAGTATACTACTTTTCCTACATTCCTTCCTATACTGCTTGGTGGAGAGATTACCAAACATGTTTTTCGTAATCAACACATCTAGAAAACTGAATAAGCAAAAAACTATTGCTCATTAAATGTTATGCTACAGAGTTACCAATGAGTGCAGTCACCTCTGAATAAGGACAGGTTAATCCAACCACAAAAAACAGCTACACATCCGATAATAGCAGCTCCACACCATCGTGTAAGTGATTCCACAACTCCACGGTAAAAATTAAAGCTTTTATTACAATAAAACAAAAGACAACGCCACTATGAAAGAACGGTTAAGCGCTTTCACCCATATGATATGGGCTTAACTGTTCTTTCATAGTGGTGTTGGCTTTTGTTTTATTGTAATAAAAGCTTTAATTTTTACCGTGGAGTTGTGGAATCACTTGTACGACGGTGTGGAGCCGTTATCGGATGTGTAGCTGTTTTTTGTGGTTGGATTAACCTGTATTTATTCAGAGGTGACTGTGCACTCATTGGTACATCTAGAAAACTAATTTCATCTTCAGAATAATGCAGGGTAAAGGACAAAAATAACGGTGCTGCTCTCCAAGAACTGTACAATTCTTTCAATTCCAGTAATTCACCATGCCAGATGAAATAAATATCATCCACAAAGCGTTTATAGAAGAGGATGTTCTCCTTGAAACTATCACTGTTAAAAACTATTTCCTTTTCCCAGTTTGCAAGATCCAAATTTGCATATGTGTTGGCACATGCTTTGCCCATAGCAACACTACAATCTGAAGGAAATATTCATGTTCAAAGAGAAAAACATTTTCTAGAATCATGTCTAACAGAGTGCAGATCATATTTACCTTTGTATTACTATACCTAGTTTCTCGTACAAGAAGTTGCCTCACATTCTCAACTCCTCCTTCATTAGGAATGACCTTGAACAGAGAATTGACATCTAGGGTTACAAAAAAAGATTTTTTGATAGCTTCCTCATTTCTATGCCTCGCCCAAATGAATAGATGTTCTAAAAACTGCTTACTATCCCTCAACACTGTTTCTATTTTATCCAGAACCCATCAAAGTTGTTTCTCGGCATATATGGACATTGGCTCCGTGAACCAACCTCTGCCGGATACTATGGGTCTGAAGGGTGGGTGTCTAGGATCTTTGTGTACTTTAGGCAAACTATATATCACAGGTATAGTTGGGTGCTCAACAGAGAAGTATGTGTACAATGAATAATCTATTAAATCTGTCAACAGCATATCATACGGGTATAAATTCAACCTATTTGTAATGCCATTCACCTGATATTTCTGTAGAACTGCATACATTTTGCTGTCATGAAGCATGTCCTACACTCTTTCCATATAAACCTGTTTATCTGAAACCACTATGCCACCTCCTTTGTCTGGCCGTCTGATAATCAAGTGCTTGTCTCTCACTAATGAATTTAAGGCCTCATATTCCTTACAAGACAAGTTAAAAATATTCTATTTACTACCTCCACTAAAACCTTTCCTTAAGTCATCTTCACATAAATTAATAAAAGCCTCCATTGCTCGTGAATTGTCTGGTATAAAAGTACTGGGTTTCTTAAAAACATTGCCATCATTGGAAGCACTATGCTCATCCATAAAAACTGTTTTTAACATCAAATTTCTCACAAACATTTTTAATTCTAAAATTGTTTCCACTAAATCAAGTTTAGTAGCATGTATAAATGACAGACCTTTATTTAGCACTATCATTTGTTCTCATGTCAGTTCAGTGGAAGACAGATTAAAAACTAGATTAGTTATCTTCAATTTAGTGTCTGTGGGCCCAATGCACTTGGACCTTTCACCACAGATGGAGGATCTGCTCTCGATCTCAATTCTCTCTTGCGACTGCGTGACCTTCCTATTCTCTTTTCTTGTCTTATAGGCAGGGCTTTCTCCAAAAAAGCCGAAGACAATCTATCATTTGAGGCAGTCACTATACTTTGCTTGGTCAGCACTTTTGGTCCTACTACTCGATTGTTAGATTCTTTCATAAGACCACTTAATAACACTACATCTTTATCAGCACCATAATCATCAACGTCATTAACCTCTCCTTCTATTATATTATTGGGGATAGCCATCATGTTCAAAGCTGTGCCAGTATTACGGTATATGGTAGTGTCACCATAGCCCAGAAACCAGCAGAAGAAATAAATTTATCGGAAGGCAGCAGAGATAGAGCCAATATCTTGAAAGAGCGTCTCGAAGATCTAAGACAAGCCAATGTACGAGTGGGTGCTATTGACAAGGGGAATATTGCAACAGTTGGTGTGGATATGGTTCGAAAAAATGTAAGTGCTGTTGTTTGTGCTTCTAGGATGGAAGGAGTGCACGCTGATATTGATTCACAAATAGACGTTGCACAATATGGTAAAGTTGCTGGTAATACTGGCACAGCTACTACAGCTTTGAACATGACGGCTACTAAACTTGATTTAGTGGAAACAATTTTAGAATTAAAAATGTTTGTGAGAAATGTGATGTTAAAAACAGTTTTTATGGATGAGCATAGTGCTTCCAATGATGGCAATGTTTTTAGTGGAGGTAGTAAATCGAATTTTTTTAACTTGTCTTGTAAGGAATATGAGGCCTTAAATTCATTAGTGAGAGACAAGCACTTGATTATCAGACGGCCAGACAAAGGAGGTGGCATAGTGGTTTTAGATAAACAGGTTTATATGGAAAGAGTGTAGGACATGCTTCATGACAGAAAAGTGTATGCAGTTCTACAGAAATATCAGGTGACTGGCATTACAAATAGGTTGAATTTATACCTGTATGATATGCTGATGACAGGTTTAATAGATTATTCATTGTACACATACTTCTCTGTGGAGCACCCAACTATACCTGTGATATATGGTTTGCCTAAAAGTGCACAAATATCCTAGACACCCACCCTTCAGACCCATAATATCCGGCAAAGGTTGGCTCATGGAGCAAAATGTCCACATATGCCGAGAAAAGTACAGTTGTGTACTCTTACCATAAATGTAGATGTTAGAGTGTGTTCACTGTTGCAGTCATGACTGTAGGGTTCTTCCTGTCAGCAGCAGCCTTCGATCGGCCAGAATCCCAAAGTCTGGATTGGGTGTCAGCTGAGGTCGCTTTTATCCTGACGTCAATGCACCGGAAGTATAAAGACCTCAGCCGACGCCATTACTCCAGTTTTTCTTGCCCCAGATGTTAGGTGCCCAAAACCTCAGCAGCCAAAATACCTCATAACAGACAATACTCAAAGAAAAAACAAAGGAGGGGGTAGGAGGGAGGGTAACTCAGACTGCAACAGTGAACACACTCAAACATCTACATTTATGGTAAGAGTACACAACTGTACTATGTCCTTCGTGGTTCACTGTTGCACTCATGACTGTAGGGTTGAGTCCCAAAGCTAAGTAAGGGTGGCTGGAGGAGAAACAGAAGGAGCGGCCACAAAACCTTGCAAAACTGCAGAAGCAAAACCCGCCCTAGATTTAGAATAGAGAGGGAGGTTGTAATGCTTAGAAAAAGTATGCACAGAACTCCAAGTAGCAGCCTCAAAAATATCCTTGGTAGGAACCCCACAAAGAAAGGCTGCTGAAGTAGCAGTAGCCCGGGTAGAATGAGTCCTAACATTAACAGGAACTGGATCGCCATGAAAAGAGTAACATAACTTGATGCAGTGGGCAATCCACTTAGAAATAGTTTGCTTAGCGATTGCTTTCCCTAGAACAGTAGGAGTATAAGCGACAAACAATTGGTCAGATTTCCTGAATATCTTGGTCCTGTCCAGGTAAACACGAAGCTGCCTGTGCACGTCCAAAGAGTGCAAAAGACTTTCTTCCTCACTTTGAAGATTAGGATAAAAAGTAGGCAAATGAATAGTCTGATTCAAGGCCACTGCCAAAACCACCTTAGGCATAAAGGTGGGATTAGTCCTAAGGGATACCCTGCCCTGATGAAAAATAATGAAGGGTTCCACAGCCATGAATGCTTGCAATTCCGAAATTCTTCTAGCAGAGGTTATAGCTAAAAGAAAAGCAGTTTTCCAAGACAAAAATTTTAAATCCGTGGAAGCTGCAAGTTCAAAAGGAGACTAGGTTAATTTTTCCAAAACATAGTTAAGATCCCAAGTGGGAACAGGTGCTCTTATAGGGGGCCGAACATTCTTAGCCCCTCTAAGAAATTGTTTAAGTAATGGATGAGAAAAAAATCGAGGATCCGTATTGTAATGTGCAGAAATAGCAGAAGCATGAAGCTTAATAGATGAAAAAGATAGGCCCGTATGTAACAACTCTGCCAGATACTGTAAAATCAGAGGAATGTTTGGAACAGTAGAATCACCACCTTGGACTTGATTCCAGGAGCAAAATCGTTTCCATTTACCTGCATAAGATTTCCTAGTGCTGGGCCATCTAGCTTCAAGGATTACATCCATTACCTGTTTGGAAAGAGTAGAGGTGTTTACAGACCCTGGATCCGCCAGGCAGCTAGATTCAGAGTTGTGACATGACTGTGCAGGATCCGGCCGTCCTGTTGAGACAGTAGATGAGGGATTTGAGGCAGAATCCAGGGAGGCTCCTAAACTAGGTTCATCAGAGTGGAATACCAGAATTGTCGAGGCCAATTGGGAGCCAGTAAAATCATTTGCGGTCTGTCCTGTTTTATCTTCAAAAGTACCCGAGGTAGAAGAGGAAAAGGAGGAAAAGCATATACTGAGAGGTGTTTCCAACTGAATGACAGGGCATCCACTTGCCATGCTAGTTTGTGGTAGGTCCTGGTGCAGAATGTTGGAAGTTGATGATTCTGAGGGGATGCAAAAAGATCTATGTCCGGACATCCCCATTCCTATACTATCATCCTGAATATCCGAACATCCAACATCCATTCATGTGGATCCGAAAGTGTCCTGCTCAATGTGTCTGCCAGAGTGTTGTCTTTTCCTGGCAGGAAGTGTGCCTGTAAGTGGACTCTGCAGGTCAGCACAGTGTACCACAGAGCCATGGCTAACCTGCACAGGGGTAAGAGTGAGAGCCCCCCCTGCTTGTTTATGTACCACATCAATGTAGTGTTGCCTGTCTATCAACAATTGCCTGGTAAAAGAAAGTCCCTGAAGGCTATCGGAGCATTCTGAACGGCGAGCATCTCCTTCAAATTTATGTGCAGGTGAATTTGCTCCTTTGTCCAAACACCCTGAAGACATCTCCCGTGCATGTGGGCTCCACAGGCATAATCTGAAGCATCCGTTGTCAGAACTTGGTTGGTTGGTGGAGGACAAAAAGGCCTCCCCTTGTTCTGGAGACAGGCTTTGGCCCACCAAAGAAACTCTTGCTGTAGACAAGGCAAAATCATGATCACTGTTTCCAAACTGTGGTAATGCTGAGACCACACACTCTTGAGGTACCACTGTAGTTTCCTCATATGCACTCATGCATACAGTATTAGGAGAATGCAGGAAGCCATGTAACCTAAAGCCTGCAGAACCTTTCTTGCAGTCAGCTGTTTCATTAAAGCCAGGTGTTGGAAAGAAGAAGTCAGTTGCGCTTTTTTGTCTGGTGTCAAGGAAGCCACTGGGTTGTAGTACTCAGAAGAGCACCCAGGAAAGTAATTTGTTGTGTGGGCACCAGATTTGACTTCTTTAGATTCACTGTGAATCCGAGGTACTGTAGAAGATGCTGCACAAAAGCTAGATGCTGAAGTAGAGTGTCTTTGTCGTCCACTTGAATAAGACAGTCGTCCAGATAAGGGTATATTTGAATCCCCTTATGTCTGTAAAATGCCATCACTGGTGCCAGGCACTTTGTAATGACCCTGGGCGCAGTAGATAAGCCAAAGGGCAGCACAGAGAACTGGTAATGCTTCGAGCCCGCTTTGAATCTCAGATACCTTCTGCACTCTCACCTTATAGGAATATGCAGGCAAGCTTCCTTTAAGTCCAGAGTCACCATCCAAGCGTTCTTGCCCAACATAGGCAGCAGCTGCTGCAGAGTGAGTATCTTGAATTTTGGTACATCTAGGAAGGTGTTTAGTACGGAAAGGTCCAGAATTGGTCTCCACGAATTTTCCTTCCTGGGAACCAGGAAAAGTCTTGAATAAAAACCTTGCCCTATTTCTAAATTTGGTACCAATTCTATGGCCCTCATAGCTAAGAGGGACTGAACATGCAGTTGTGCCTCTGCCCATAGATGATTTGGTAGATCTGGCCAACCGTTCGGTTTTGGCAAGGTGTGGAAATGAAATCTGTAACCTCTTGAGACTATGTCCAGAACCCATTTGTCCCGGGTTATGCCGCCCCAATTTTGATAAAAAAAAAGAGAAATCTTTCCTCCCAAAGGTGCTTCCAGGAGAGGAGCCCCTGGAACCAGAAAAGGAGAGTCATAAAGACTGTTTCCGGTAGGGTTGAGACTTATCTTCACCTCCTTTGGGAGAGGGGGCAGTCCACTGCCTATTCCTAAAAAGGGTTTGTGCCTGTCCCCTACCTCTGGAACACCTGAATCTGCTTCTCTGAGGCCTGTCCGAGCTCGGAAAGGACCAAGGTTTAGCTGGCCAGTGCCTGCTAAATCTAGGAGGTTGCACCTGTAGAAAATCCTTAACAGTCTGCAAAGATTTGGCGTTGTCCTCCATTTTCTTTAATACCTCTTCAGCTTTGGTCCCAAACAAAACATTGTGCTGCAAAAGGGCATCCAAAAGTTTGGCTTTAACCTGATCCAGCAAGCTTTGTTCCTTTAACCAAGCATGTCTTCTAATAACTGCGCCAGTTGTTGCAGCCCTACAAGAAGCTTCCAAAGAATCAAAACAACAATGCAAGGTATGTTTACCCACTTGTTCAATAGCATGCAAAAAATCCTGTAACTCCTTATCATCCGCACCAATAGAAATAGCTGACATCTTTTATTTAAATACAGACAAAAGGTATTGCTGATACTTTAGCATATGAAATTGACAGTTCAAAGCTCTAATAGACAATGTAGCAGAAGTATAAACTGTTTTACCCCATCTTTCCAAAGCCCTGGACTCTTGGTCAGAGGGAATAGGATGTTTAGCAGAGGCCGCTTTAACACCCTTAGGGCCCTGAGAAATTGTTTCCGGATCAGGTGAAAGATTCTTAAAAAGAAACTTGTGAGAATCTGGAACCCTATAATACCCATCTGGTTTGACCGGAGCAGGAGGAAAAGAATCAGGAGAGAGGGAAGCTTCTGAAAAAACATCATCTACAATGTCCAATACAGGGGGAATAGCAAGAGGCTTATGCGGAGGGAGAAGAAGAAAATCCCTAAGCCTTTTCTTGGTTTCAGAGAATTCCTGCCCTTCCCAGTGAAAATGCTCCCTCATATCATGCAAAGTTTCACCAAAAGAATAATCCTCAGGAGGAGAGGCTGAAGGAAAGGAATCTTCAGCATCAGAATCCTCATAAGGAGGAAAGGAACAATCCTGCTCAAGGGAAGAAGCAGAAGAAACAGAAAGTTGGTCTGAAGAATCATAATCGGACTGTAATCTAGGCTTTTTGTCAGGAGGGGGATGAGAACCCCTGATCATAGATAACAAATCTTCAGCCATCCTAAGCATCTGCCTTTGAGGCCTAGGACCCTGATCAAAAGGTGTCTGTGCTTGCCATTTCTTTTTAGCTGGAGCCTTAGTCATGGTCTTAGAATGCAAAACTGAATCCATATTTACATGAAGCTGTGAAGGCCTGAAAACTCCCTCAGAAGCCGGTACCTGCCTACCGGCTCTGGACCCAACTGAGGGAGTAGTATCCGAAGGTCCATTCGCTGGCAATTCTGAAGGCCCCATCAGCTCCACACCGGAGTTGGTACAGGCAATTGGTTCAAAAGAGGCAGACGACAGGGGCTGCAAAGGCGCCTCACTGACGACCGACGAACCAGCAACAGACAATAACTGAGCAATATCCTCTGCTTTGGACCTCGGAGGCCTTTCTTTATCTTTGCGCCTCTTACACACACCAGAAGCTGGAAAAGAATTCAAAGACATATTATAATTAAACATTTTACCAAACTAGTAGAAGGCAAAGTTGTACCTACGCCTAATAGTACGCTGATTAAATCTAGCACAAAACCCACAATTAGCAACGTCGTGGTCAGGCCCCAGGCAGGGAATACAATTAAGAGTGAAAATCCCTATGAGGTATATGTTTCCCACAAGAAATACAATTATTAACTTTTTTTGACATCTGACTGGAGCAAGAAAAGACCTCCTCAACGGGGTACTTATCTTATAAAACGAAAAATCCTGGAAGTAAATCCAAAAAACAGACAGGAGTTGGCCGACCGGCATCAGCGAACTGCTCAGGGCACCGCGCAGCAAGAAAGACTGGGGTAATGGCGTCGGCTGAGGTCTTTATACTTCCGGCGCATTGACGTCAGGATAAAAGCGACCTCAGCTGACGCCCAATCCAGACTTTGGGATTCTGGCCGATCGAGGGCTGCTGCTGGCAGGAAGAACCTTACAGTCATGACTGCAACAGTGAACCACGAAGGACATCAACTTGGATGGGTTCTGAATAAAACAGAAACAGTGTTGTGGGATAGTAAGCAGTTTTTAGAACATCTGTATATTTGGGCAAGGCATAGAAATGAGGAAGCGATCAAAAAAGCTTTTTTGTAACCCTAGATGTCAATTCTCTGTTCACGGTCATTCCTAATGAAGAAGGGGTTGAGAATGTGAGGCAACTTCTGGTACGCGAAACTAGGTATAGTAATACAAAGGTAAATATGATCTGCACTCAGACATGATTCTACAAAATAATGTTTTTCTCTTGGAACATGAATATTTCCTTCAGATTGTAGGTGTTGCTATGGGCACAGAATGTACCAACACATATGCAAATTTGGTTCTTGCAAACTGAGAAAAGGAAATAGTTTTTAACAATAATAGTTTCAAGGAGAACATCACCTTCGATAAACGCATTGTGGGGGACATTTTTTTCATCTGGCATGGTGAATTACTGGAATTGAAAGAATTTGTACAGCTCTTGGAGAGTAGCATCGTTTTTTTGTCCTTTACCCTGCATTATTCTGAAGATGAAATTACTTTTCTAGATGTGTTGAATACCAAAAACATGTTAGTTAATCTCTCCACCAAGCAGTATAGGAATGAATGTAGGAAAAATAGTATACTACATCGTACTAGTATGCATCCCAGTCATACGACGAGGAATGTAGTTAAGAATCAGGTACTAAGGTGTAGGAGACTGCATACAGATGCAGAACCCCTAAGCGAAGCTTTGAATGGACTTACATCAGACCTTATGGACAGGGGTTATAAAGCTGAGGAAATAAAACAGGGTATGGAAGAGGTTGATAAACTGGATGGAACAAAAACTAGACCATATTATTCAGAACAAACTTCCACTGAAAAAGGGAGAGAGATAACATCTAGTATAAAGGTGAAGAATAGGATGTGTCTGACTTATTCAGCAGGGGTTAGTAGAGTTTGTGAGGTAGTGAAAAGAAACTGGCCCATCTTGTTAGCAGATCCTAAAATAAGCATGGTAATAGACTCTACCCCTAGGTTTAGTTTTAAAAACTGTAAAAACCTGAAGCAGCGATTTTGTTACAAGCAGAACAGACGCAAGGAACATCTTGTATCACAACACAGGGGAACTCATGCATGTAGAGCTTGCAAAGCCTGCCCTAGTATTTGGCCAGTTTGTATGGTGATGCATCCCATTTCTAAGGAGCCTATAGAACTCTCATTCTATGCAGATTGTTCCACTAGAAACATAGTGTATATGGCTAAATGTAAATTTTGTGAATGTTTCTATGTTGGAAAAACTAATCGTATGTTGAAGGAGAGGGTACTGGAACATCTTAATGATATACGTAATAAGAAACTGACTAATGCACTGGCGAAGCAGGAGACAACCATAGTTTTAAATTCTTAGCGCTACAAAAAATCTTAGAAAATTTAAGAGAAGGTGATGTGAGTAATGAAACAGAATGTGTGGAACTCAGGTGGATAATTGATTTTAAAGCATATGCTCCTCCAGGCTGAACAGTGCCGTCTCTTTAAAACCTGTTCTTAGGAAAAGGAATGTGCCTCATTAACTAAACTGGTATAATTGGCTGTAGTAATGTATAAATGCATCTTGATTAATTGTCTTTGTATTAAGGTCTGAGGAAGAAGGCAACTGCGAAAGCGCTTACCTATATTGTTTGTTTGTGGACTATTAAAGAATTTAAAGTGTTTTACCCTACTCTCAGCAACTGACAACTTTTTTTGCTGCAGTAGAAACATCCTTGACCTGGTAATTACAAACATGGACAACCATTGCTCTACACCAGTAATCAATTCCTCCCTGGTCAGATCTGACCACAAGCTAATCACCATGGATATCCACATCCCCCCCTCACCCCCCCCCCCAAAGGAAACCACCATAAAAAACTTCTCCAAAGCCAATTTTGGGCTTCTTAAAACAGAGGTGGCAAACTTCACGACACCCACGCAAATGGAAAATAGGTACATGACTGCTGAATCATACACCAATGCACTGTATGAGCACATACACAAGTGCATGGAACGGGCCATACCAAACAGAACCAAGATGCTCTCCTCCAAATAAAGGAAGCCAATCTGGTGGCCCCCCACCATACACAAACTCTGCAACAGAAGGAAAAAACTGTTGCAGAAAAGAATGAAGTCCCAAGACTGGAAAAACTCCCTTGTTAGCCTCAGCAAAAAACTGATATCCATCATCAAAACCTCTAAAGCTAGCTACAAAAACAAAATTGCTGCAGATTCTAAAGACAACCACAAGCCATTTTATAGTTATGTCAAGAATCTATATGGCAGTACTCAGATCTGCTCTGAGTTACAGCACAATAGAAATACATACACAGAACCAACCGATATTGCCAACATATTGGAAGACAGGTTCAGAGCAACCTTTACCCCCCTTTCACCCCCTAAAGGGCCTATCAGAATACCTGAGGAATGCCAAGTCTCTATTATCATGGCTACACAGGTAAAAACTGCACTGTCCAAAGCTAAGAATACAGCTTCCATGGGACCTGATAATATCCCTGGCTGTGTTCTACATGAATTACAAAGTGAACTGGCACCACACCCGAGTACCCTGTTCAATCACAGCCTCATTTCAGGCTTTGTTCCTACTGAATGGCGCACTACTACAGCCATCCCACTCCACAAAGGGGAGCAACTACAGACCCTGGGAACTACTGCCCCATTAGCCTGACGAGTCTGATAATGTAAGGCTATGGAGCGTACCATCGTGGACCTTATAAATAAGGACATAGGGAATCTCCAAACTCCAGACCCCACACAGTTTGGGTTTGTGAAAGGTAGATCATGCCTGCTCAACCTGATAGACTGAGTTTGTCACCAGAGCCGTGAATGAGGGCAAAGTAGTTCACACAGCCTACTTATAGATCTTGCCAAGGCCTTCGACACCATCCCTCACTCAGGAATCATAGATAAACTCACTTAACGAGACAAACTCCTATGTCATAAGATGGGTTGCCAACTGGCTCACTGATAGAACCCACACTGTGAAAGTAGCGACTCCAAATCCGACTGCCAACCAGTTACAAGTGGTGTCCCACAGGGATCGGTCCTAGGTCCTCTCCTGTTTGGCATCTACTTCTCTGAAGTTCAAACCAACACAAAGGGACTCTGGCTGACAAAGTTCGCAGATTATTGCAAACTGGGAGTCATTACTGATTCTCCAACTGATGTAGACATTCTACAAAAAGGCCTCATTGACACCAATGACTGGTGTCAGAACCACGGCCTTAAGCCCAATGCCAAAAAGTGCATTGTCATTCCCTTTGGGAAAAATTCAGCGCCCATAAACTACCACATAGGCGGTAGTCCACTAAACACCAAAGGTGTGATAACAGACCTGGGGACACAGGTTGACTGCAACCTCTCCTTTGATAACCACATTGCCACTGTAGTCAAAGTCCTTCTATGTGGCATATCTCATTACAAAAGGTTTCGCATCCAGGAAGAAAGAGATCATAATCCCTCTCTACTCGTCCTTCATTAGACCTATTATAGAATACAATGCCCCATTTGGTATGTATCTCACTAGACACCTACAATAACTGGAAAGGCCACAAAAATACCTCACTAAGAGGATCTTAGGCCTTAGACACACACCTTATATGGACAGACTCAAAAAACTCCAGCTATACTCTCTCTCATCGCCTACTTAGAGGTGATCTGTGCTTGACCTACAAAGCCAAATCTGACCAGGAGCTGCTAGATATGCTACACCTAAAGAAATCCCAATCCCTCCATGCCATACGCTCCAGGAATCTAAACCTCATTACCACAATAAACAGAACATGCTTTGGGGAGAGGTTCCTAACCCAGAGACTTCCCATACTCTGGACAAACTTCCCATTCACGTCAAGCAGAGCACTTCACTGGCCCTCTTTAAGAGAGATCTGGATGGGCAATAGGAAGTTCACCCCAGGGATCACGTCAGTGGCCTTGCTTGACAGGGGCACTGGGAACTAACTTTGGGTGGCATGATGCCAGGGAATCTGTTTGGGCTAGGCTTATATAGGCTCCAGGGCCATTAGCCTAGTACACACCTATGAACCTATAAACAGAATTTACAAATTATTCCTCAAGATATAATAACGGGTTTACACATAACAAATTATATATTTCAGAGGAACATGCCCACTTAATTGAGAACTCTGATACATATTAACTATTTCAGATCGGTGCCAATAATTATCAAGAAAAAATTCAGGGTAATGAAGTAAAGATAAGACACTGGCACTTCCCTACCCACCTGTTAAAGAGAGGAATTTAAGGAATGGGTAGTGGAAATTAAACAGGAGTTATTAGGCAAGGTAGAAATACTCCAGAAGTTATAGCTAGGGAGTTGGATAAAATGAAAGTGGAGTTTAAAAATAGGGCAGAAATAAAAGAAAAAGAGCTCTGGTTATGAAGCAATAAGAATTATTTACAGGGGCTGACAAAGGTTAAAAAGTATTACAAAATACAGGAATCTCTCAGAATAAGAGGAAGCACAAGAGTGCTGAAGAGAAAATAAGGGGCTACCTGGACAATATACATGGGTTTAGAAAGACTGCTGTTAAGCAACTGTTTTTTGATAACTCCAGAACACAAAAAACTTTTGGCACAATGACTCAGGCAACAGAAAATGGAAAGGGCTATTGACAACCATAGGCAGCCAATAACAAGAAAAATAACCAGAGATCCTGTAGAGGTATTCAATATATTTTGGAAATTTTACAAAATTTGTATAAAGCAGAGAAATCAAGAAATCTAGAAAAAGTACAACAGAAACATTTATGGAAGACTTAAATATGCCAAGGTTAGAGGTAGATGAGTCTCAACAGCTAATAGGCAAGATGGGAGGTGAGGAGATAAAAATGGTGATGTACAACCAATATACAGTAAAGTCTCCAGGAACAGATGGTACTCCTGTGGAAGTTAGGAGGGAAGAAACTGATAAAGATCTGGAAGGTTATGTCTGACATTATTTTAAAAGGAGGGGAGGAACCAACATCCTGGAAAACAGCTGTGGTGGCTCTTAATGCCTAAAGATGGTAAAGATACAGATTTATATTGGCCCATTTACATTTTAAACAGTGGTTATAAAGTGTATATGCCTATAATGGCTAAGATAATGGCAAATGTGATGTCAAAATAGACAGATATGGACCAATATAGTTTTGTGGTGGGGAGGCAAACATTTAACAAAATTAAACAGAGCAATTATGATCCAGAGGGGTCTTGATGCAGAGAAAGCATGTGACAGAGTAAGCTGTGATTTTGAGGAAGGCAATGGAAGCATTTGCATTTCCAGAAACAATAATAAGGTTAATTAGAAGGATATATGAAAAATCAGAAGCAAAAATCAAAGAGGGAGGGTTCCACTCTGATAATTTGCATCTGAACACTGGAACCAGGGAGGGATGCCCTCTTTCCCTTTTATTATTTACATTATATTTAGAACTACTGCAAAGAAAATAATGGAATCAGAATTTCAAGGATATAACTGGTATGGTGTTCAAGAATAATTGGTTTTATTTGCAGATGTTATTATTTTGTACCTCTTAGAACCAGAAAAGAGCATTCCAGTGTTTTGGAATATTCTGAGACAGTTCTTTTTTTTTTTTCTTCTCTCTGAGATTATACCCTAGCTTACTTGGATGATATGGCCATTTACATACATTCCTGGTATGAGCACCTTCAGCATATCATGGAGGTCCTGGGCAGACTGTAAAGGGTAAGGTTTACCATTAAGCCCAGTAAGTATCGATGAGTATGGCAGAGGTCTCCTACTTGGGACAGAGTGGGGAGTGTTGTGATCAGGCTAGAACCTGCCAAAGTGGAAGCCATTCAGGTGTGGCCTGTCCCTGTTACCAAAAAGCAGGTGAAGGCATTCTTGGGGAAAGCGGGGTACTATAGAAAATGTGTTCCCAATTATAGTACAACAGCTGTTCTCCTCACAGAGATGACTATGAAAAACAGGCTAGACAAGGGAGTGTGGACTCCAGCCTGTGAGCAGGCATTCCAAAAGCTGAAAGGGACTTTGGGAGGACCACCTGTGTTAGCCAGTCCAGATTACAGCAAATAATTTGTTTTGCAAGTGAATGCTTCAAACCATGGGGTGAGGGCTGTACTCAGCCAGGTTTCCTCAGAAGGACAGCAACTCCCAGTGGTATATTTTGGCCATAGAATCCAACCTACAGAGGAATGTTATGCAGCAGTAGAAAAAAGAATGTCTAGCCATACTATGGGCACTGCAGAATCTTCAACTCTATCTGTATGGAAGGAAATTCACTGTAGTTACAGACAACAATCCCTTAACATGGCTACATCAAGCCAGCCAGCAAAATGCCAAGTTACTAAGGTGGAGCCTACAGTTGCAGGCATATGATATGACAGTGCAGCACTGTAGTGGGATTAACAATGCCAATGCAGATGGGCAATCAAGACAGGAGATGGGATAAAGTATTCCCGGATAGACTCATTCCTCTCAAGCAACATTTATCAAGGGGCACTTAAAAAACTATCTTGAGTCTTCAAAAAGGGGGGGGGGGTGACAAAAGGTGGTACTGCCAGCTATGCCAGGAAAACTAGGTCAGTGGATGTGTAACACATGCCAGCAGAGCTAGCTGGAATTTAGTAAAGAATTATATGTTATTTGAATATCAAACTGATTTGTACAGATGATTGTGTTGAAAATGTATTTTTAAGCTGCTTGTGTTAAAAATGTACGAACAGTGTGCCCAGCTGGACAGAAAAGAAATATATACGTAATTACTGTAAATGAATTAAATGTACAAATTTTAACAGAGGATACCTGAAGAAGTTAATCACAATCCAGCTACAGCAAAGTTTGAAAATAGTAAAGAAATTAAATTACTGGGTCAAGGCCATAAAATGTTATCTCATGGTTTTGAATACAG
The DNA here is from genome assembly GCF_019279795.1 of Protopterus annectens. NCBI lineage: Eukaryota > Metazoa > Chordata > Ceratodontiformes > Protopteridae > Protopterus > Protopterus annectens. The sequence continues at coordinate 507,075,696 of NC_056733.1, read as the reverse complement.
CCAGAGACAAAAAGGCTGAACTAGGAAGCTCCCTGCATTGTCACTGAGGTGAACTAATTGCTGTTCTGAAAGAGTGGAGGTTTGAAATTGTTTTACGACTTACAAAAGCTGCAGCAGATCTTAGCAAGGTTCTCTGTGTGGGTATTATTGGACACCTATGTGATAAATCCTGCCAGCTTCTAGCAATGGGGGGTTGCATGGTAATCAGACATCAGACGACCAGATATATGTGATGTCATTCTGTACATAAATAATGTTTTAATATTAGAGGAGACTGAAGTCTCAGGAGCAGTCTGTTTCTTGGAACCAGACATAGAAGGATCCCTCACCTACTTTACCTTGCCTTGCTCTAGTAAGTGAGCCAGCAAATATTAACTCTTTAGATTAGTCATGAAAATATAGTGAGATTAATTAAGTACTGTTTTTCTGTAACTGTGTGAATTTATTCATCTGTCTTGTTTTAATATTTCTGGTGATTGAAAGTCTGGTGTTTACTGTAAATGGATATTTAGTACTTTCACATACTTTTATTTATTATTATTAAATATATTTAAACTTTTCACAGTGGCTAGTCCTTTTAAAAAATATTTATGCTTTGAGAGTATTTGCAAATATTTGGCGAAAACTCTGACCACTCCGGACAGACTTCCTGTTGGTCAAACTACAATTTGTATAAATATTAAATTTCACTCAATAGAACTGGATTCCCTTTTAAGAGCCTTATAGCAACTGACTAGTGGCAGTTGAATCTACCTTATAGTCTGGGCAAAGTTGGTAGAGCAGGTAATCTGTGCCAGCCTTTCCCAGGTGTGTGTGTGTGTGTGTGTGTGTGTGTGTGTGTGTCAGCTACTTGGAGCAGGGACACTAAGCACTGGTTTCACAGACAGGGTGCTGGAGGACTTGGTTTGGATACTCAGCTGAGGACTTAAACCTACAGCTATGCCAGTGGGAGCCCCCCCCCCCCAGCTGAGAGTGTTCCCTGTGTGCTCTTAAAGAAAATTGTGCTTGATGTAGAGAGGTCTGCATCTGGAAATACTGAGGGCATCCATTTGTATTCCAGTGCATATCTCTCTCCAGTGTCAGTGGTAAGGATTCAGGCTCCTTGACTACTGGCCCAGAGTGAGGATGTCACACATTGGTGAGTAGTAGTGTGGATATTAATTGAACTTCTGTAGCCTGTAGGCAGTTGTCAATGAAGGTGGGTGTACTCTCAAGCAGCCATACGGTAAACATTCAGAGTTTCATTTCACAACAGTTCTACATCATTTTTTTGTTACTTTAGTTTAGTAAGGGAAAGCAGGCAAAGATGTCAGCAGAGGACTGTGGCAAGCTGACAAAGAACCAGTTGGCCAAGGTGTGTTAAGCCAATGGGCTGGTGCATGCCATCCTCACTAAAGTGGAAATTATTTCAGCCTTAGTCACAGCTCAGACCAGCAACCAGGAAGATAACCAGTCTGTTGATGGGAATTTGCAGATCTCAGAAACAGGACAGTTCACCTTTTTACTCAGAAGACTTAAAAATCCATCTGCAGTTAGAGAGACTTTAAATGGAGACCAAATGTTTGGAATTAGAATCAGAGAGACTGTGGTATTTGAAGGTTGAAGAAAGGAGAAACGGATGGAATTGGAATCAGCAGAGAGATTGGAGCACTTGAAGGCTGAAGAAAATGCAAAGCAGCATCGACATAAGAGGCTGACTCTTCTCCAGGATCACAAAAGTAATGGGGAATAGAGTAACTAAACCTCAAAAGCAATTAAAGGCCAGTATATTTCTTCCACAATTTACAGTGTGTGATAACTGCAATGGTTTTATTCATATATTTGAAACAGTATGTAAATTGTGTGTGTTGAAAAAGGGCCCCGGGTATGGTTCCTGACCCCCCCCCCCCTTACTTCATGGTAAAGCTGTAACTATTGTTTCTAAATTGTCTGATATTGTTTAAATTATGATAAAGTCAAATGTTTACTTGAATGCTTTAACACCTGAAGCTTACAGAAAAAAGTTTTGTGAGCATAGACGCAAGGCAGATACAAGTGTGTGTGATTATACTGCTGAGTTAAGCACTTATTTTCATAGGTGGGTGAGTGGGTGTCAGGTCACCACTTTTGAAAGGCTGGCAGGCCTTTTGGTGAGGGATCAAGTCCTTAGCACTTTGCCTGAGGACACGAGAATCTGGCTGGCAGACTAAAAATGTAACTCTGCAGATGAGCTGTTGAAAAAGGGTATCTCTACTTAGAAAGCAGGGAATCACTGCAGAGGAAGGGGATACCCAGTGCTGCAGATGGATACAAGAGGACCCATGGTGGGCAGCTTAAACTACCCCAACAGTCTCCACCAGTAACAGGGGAAGCTACTAGTTCAGATACATGGCCAGGATCAAGGGTCAAATCTGTTAAATGTAACCAGTGAGGCCATGTATCATAGTGATGTCCACAGAGGCAAGGTAGGGAACAAAAGGTGGGGGATCTATCAAGTGGGAATAACACTATGCCAGTGGTGCGTTGTCTGGCGACAACAGGGGTACCAAACTATTACAAGAGGTTACCATCCTATCTTAGTGGATGGTAAACAGGCCACTGCTAAGAGAGAGAGCCTCTGATATAACCATTATGAAGCCCACAGTGGTTAAAGAGGAGCAGTACTTCCTTGGGCAGTCCAGGAGCTTTAGTAGGGACTCCATTCCAAACACCTTTGGCCAGGGTTCGCCTTGACTGGGAGGGTGGAAAAGGAAGCAATCAAGTGTAGGTGTGCTTTAGCATATCTCTGCAGATGTCTTTGTGATGTCCCCACACTTGGTCAGTAATCAAGGAGCCTGAATCCTCACCACTGACACTGGAGCGGAACATTCACTTGGAATACATATGGATACACTCGGTATGTCCAGATGCAGCTCTCTGCACCAAGTACAATTCCCCTTAAGAGAACACAGGAAATACACTCAGACTGGGGTCTGGGTTTATATGTCTGTCTCTCTCCAGGTGCACAATAAGACTCCCCACTGTACAGCTGTAGTGTTAGGTCCTCAGCTGAGTGTCCAATCAAGTCCTCCAGCACCCTCTCGGTGAAACCAGGGCTTCATATCCCTGCTCCATGCAGCTGACACACACACACACACACACACACACACACACACACACACACACACACACAGTGAGATTTGATTTTTCACACAGTGACACCTGGGAAAGGCTGGCACAGATTTACCTACTCTGCCCCCTTCTGTCCAGAGTATAAGGTTGTTATCACTGCTACCAGACACTCCACAATCAGCTACTCTAAAGCCCTTGAAGGGTGTCCAATTATACCATGTAATATTAATACCAATACAAATGGCAGCAGTTGGCCGAGACAGCTAGGCTTTCAGGAGTGGCCCACACAGTGTCACCAAATAAATATAAGCACACTCAAAGGTTAAATACCTTCTAAATGGACCAGTTACAATAAACGTTTTAACTATACTTAATAATAAAAAAGCATGAAAATACTGAATATGTATTTACAGTAAACCACAGAGTTTAAAATCACAGAAAATATTGAAAACAACACCGATGGACAGACTCGGACAAATAAAGAAAATAGGATGATTACTATTCCCTACTTACTTAATAGAGTAAGGCAGTTGATGTGGTGAATGGCCCTTCTTATTGTCAGGCCTAAGACAGAATACTCAATACTGAGAGATTCCTCTTTGTAATAGCTAAAATTTCTAAGATGGCTGGCAGAATGACCTCATCTGATCACCTGACTCTAGGTTCTCACACTATTCCCCTTTGAAGTTTGAGACAGGATGTTAGCATAGATGTGATAAGAAGCATTTCTAAAGTTTTGCTAATGTTTATGGCCGTGCCTGGGGCTTCCCCTCTTTTTACTGAGCTAATGAACAAAGGCTTCTTCCAGACATGCAGTCTTTGGTCCTATTCAGAACTGAGAGATAACTGGACCACCTGTTGGGCCATAGAAGTGCTTAACAGTATTTTTCTTAAAGTAAGAAGCAAGCTAGCTGTTTAACCCCTTCTCTTCAAGTGTCCTTTGCTAACATATATATTCCTTCTCTGTCCAGCAGAACCCACTGCTGATAAATTTTGATTTTCAAATGCCATACAGTTCTAATACATTTGTAACATAAGCATTTTTGTAAATCAGTTTGATATTCAAAAGGACATATCACTCTTTACAAAAGTCCACCTGGCTATCCTGGCACTAGCCCATATCATCATAGTCTTGATAGGGAATGATTTTGAGAATGCAGTACCTTGTGTGCATGCAGTTAGATGCAGTCAGGCTTGAAGACAGGCATGTGGGTCTGGCAGCCTAGGGTGACCCAGACAGACACCACACCTAAAGCCAGGGCTGGTGGTGTGGCTATTTCAGGGAGGGAGCTACCCTGTAGCAGTGAACCACAGCTACTAGTAGGTACTAATGTTCCCTTGGACAGAGTGACTGCAAGGGCAGAGATGAATGGTAGCACCCAGGCTGACAGCAAGGTACCGCTGTCAGAGGATATCAGACTTCCTGTGAAAGGGGAGCTGGGAAGAGTCACAGAAGTAGAACGAAGACAGGCTCAGCTCTCAGACCCTACATTACAAGGCCTACGCGAGGTAGCTAAGGAGGCACCTGATTCTCAAGGAAAGGGGGGAATCTGTATACTGGCACAAAGGGTTACTGTACAGAGTGTGGTCAGCTGATGGAGGATTAGTGGGTGAAGTAATACAGCAGACGGTAGTGTCTAGAACCTACCATCTGGCACTTCTAGCCATAGCCCATGATATTGCTTTTGTAGGTCATATGGGCATAAAGTATATCAAAAACATATTATGCAGAATGTTTATTGGCCTGGGAATGAAGGGAATGTAATAATGTGCTGCAGGACCTGTGAGCAGTGCCAAAAAGTAGGCAAGGCAGGAGACAAGGTCAAGGCTGCTTTGATGCTTTTGCCTGTGACTGAAGAGCCATTTCAGAGGAGAGGTATGGATATTGTGGGGCCTCTGAGTACCCCAAGTTCCACAGGGAAGAAATATATCCTGGTGTTAGTAGATTATGCTACCAGATACCCTGAGGCAGTGGCTCTGCCCTCCATTGAGGCAGTGAAGGTGGCAAATGCTTTGTTAGAGATTTTCAGCAGGGTAGGTTTCCCCAGAGAAATACTGACAGAGGTGCCAATTTCATGTCAGACTTGCTGGCTTGTCTGTGGAAGTGCTGTGGGGTGAAACAACTAAAAAACACTCCCTACCATCCCCAGACTAATTGTCTTGTAGAGAGGTTAAACTCTACAATAAAGGCCATGCTATGGGCATTTGCAGACCAGTTCGAGACAGTGGGACAAATATTTACCCCATCTGCTCTACTGTTTGCATACAGAGAGGTACCCCGAAAATCCACAGGTTTTTCACCCTTTGAGTTGGAGTATGGATATAGGGTGAGGGAGCCTTTAGATTTGATTTGTGATGAGTGGGAGGGTGAGTGTGAATCGCACAAGGAGTCTGTTGTGCCATATGTCCTACACCTCAAGACACGACTCAGGGAGCTCATGGGCTTGGCCCAGGAGAACCTGGCAGGAGTCCAACAGTAGAAAAAGGTCTGGTATGAGATAAATGTTCGACTCAGTATGTTGTGGGACAGCAAATTATGATTCTCATTCCTGCCAGACACAATAAGCTGCAGGCAGCTTGGAAGGGACCCTTCAAAGTGGTAAGGAAAGTCAGTGATGTTAACTACATGGTAGAACTGCTAGGGACGGGCACAAATTGTACCATGTTAATCTGACGTGCCTTACCATGACAGGGAGGCCCTTATGCTAAAGTATTTGTAGTAGGAGGCAGGAATAGTCTGAGGGGGATCTATGGTTACATCGAGCCAGCCAACAAAAATGAAACTAATTCCAAAATAATCATTCAGCATTATCAGTCTCAGGACCAGTGGCATATCTCAAAAATTCAAGGGTATACAAGTGTTTCAGCTTCTTGGCCACCAAATACCCACTGTCTTTTTAGTTTCTACTGATGCATTTAGGCAAAAAAAAAAAAAAAAAAAAGCCACTAGCTGCAGACATGACTTGTGTCACCATTTATGTGGGCTTGCCAGTGAAGCACAGGTAGATAGTTTGGCCATTCTCTGATGCAGCTTAAAATGCCTGATATCCATAACATTAAGGTGGTGAAAACTTTTCCAAGAAGTAACAACGCAAAAATTAAAAACATTGCACTTATTTCTCTATTTCCTTTCTCCAGTATGATTTTGCCCCTCCATACCTATTCATTTTTTCACAGTTCTGGCTTACAAACAGCAATGTGTGTAACCCACATATCTCAGTCTCAGGAGTTCCAACAATCTCTTCTGCATTATGCACAAGTTAACCCAAACAGGTTTTGCATGATAACAAACAACTTTAAAGTGGTTGCCATTACTACTACGGAAGAAGCATAGATCTGTTGGAAAATTGGCCAATGCAGACAAGGAAGGAGCTTTCAACCACACTACCCTCTCATACTTGCAATAAAAACTTAAAAGCAATCAGAACTCCTCGACCTTTCAAGTACTATTCACCCTTTTCAGCACAGTCAGTCCCAGGGAATGATATCTGCCACTAAATCCACAATCTACTTCCAAGTCTGAGCCACAAGGTCTACTGCAAGAATCCAAAAAGTGCTGCACTAGATGCATGGCACAACTAGTTTCTTATTGGTGGTAAAATAAATACATCAAGTTTATATGACTCCGTTTTTTTTTGGGGGGGGGATGTTGTCTATGTCACTTGCCTAAATTCGTTTTTTTCTGCTTAAAGTCTTTTTAACAAAGCAGGAAATATGTATGGGAAATGAAAATTTATTTAAAGTGAAAGTGCTAGTTTTTCACGCTATAAAATTCTGCATTTAAAAAGAAACCACCAACTAAATAATGTGTATTCTTCAAAAGAAGGAACTTGACTTAATGCAGTTATATCACATACAGTTCAATTTTTTTCATTCACAAGAAATGAAATTATTGGCACTAACCATGCATGCTCAGATATTTTGTAAACATTTTACATTAAACCATGAAGGAGACAGGGCGAGGTTTAGGTAGGCTAAAATATGCTCAGTATGTTTCCAGCCTTGTAATATAAAGGAATGACGTACACTTCAACACTGGCTCAGAGATTAGTATCACAATGTTTGCTTCTTTAGTTTGGTACTTGGCTGGAGTGCTTTCTGACTTGAGGCTGCATTTCTTCCTTTACTCTATGTGGGTTTTCACAATCTGCTCTAGTTTCCTCCCATATTTTAAAGGTGAAGTGGAAATCCTCCTAAGTGCCCACAGGCATAACTGCCATGCATCAGTGATCATACATGCTTATCCTGAGCTGGGACTGTACTTTACTGCGCACAATTTTCTCTCCACTATTGCACCCTAAGAGGGTCAATCTTCCTCTCCATGCTGTTACGATTTTCTGGCTACAGTCAAGAGGCCCCAGAATAATCCAACCTGGACAAAGGATCTGGGGGGGGGGGGGGGCACACTAATAGCTACAGACAGTTCAATAACAATCCCCCATAACTGTAACAGACCAAAGTCGCCTCCACCTACAGTTCACCAAACCCAGGACCACAAAGTACACAAGATCTAACCTTGAAGTAATGTGCCAATTCAGGTGTTGCACATGCCGATAGAGAATTTAGTGTAGGAAGAATGGGTACCTTTCCGTGTAATCACTGCAGTTATTGCAAATGTATTTCAAAAGATCAAGTTTTTATACATCCTGTATTAGATTATTCTTTTGTTCCTAGATTTCAAGCCTCCTGTGACACCTCTGGCCTGATTTACTTGGCCACTTGTGAATCATGTTCTGTTTTTTATATAGGTTTAACCAAAAGAAAATTAAAAAAACAGAATTTACAACCATCTATATGACATCAAATGTAATAATGAATTAAATGCTTTAGCAAGGCATGTCATGCTTTATCCTGACCATTTCTTTGTATTTAGGGTTTTGCAGATTGTTGAACAAAGTGTTAGAGGTGGTGATTACATGTGCCACCTGGAACAAAAGGAATTACAATGGATCTTTAAACTAAGGGGACATCATTCCCCTGGTTTAAATACTTATGTTTCACTTAGATCACATCTTAAATCCCGTAGATGAGTTGGTTATGAATATTTTACAAGTTGTATATATGATATTTTATCATAGTTTCTATATATGAAGTTTCAATAAAATTTTTTATTTAGTTTTATTAATGTTCATAACATATAGTGTTTATATGGTATTTCATGATCGCATTTAGATTTATATTTATATATATTTATTTAATATATGTTTGATGCTTAATATTTGAATCTATTTTTATAATTATAATTCTGAGACTAGTTTACCATATTTAATAGTTTGAGCTTAGTTTATAGATTTAGCTCGAGAAATTATATATTTATATTTAGTTATATTACAATGTATAGTGTTTGTTCTAAATACCATGTCTAATAGTTTTATGATAGATATATATGTTTTATTGATTAAAAGAAAGTCTATCTGTAGATCTTTTTGTTATAACTTAGATTATAGATTAAATGCAATTTACTTGTTTAAATTTTTATACCTGAAGCAATTTTATATTGTACCGTTGCTTGAAGAAGCTTCAACAATTATCCAATTTATTAATTATCTAATTGTCTTAATGATGTCTGTTTGATTATATAAGCTCAAGCAATGCTTATTGTAAGTTATGGTCTGAGGAAGCGTATCTCAAATACGCGAAAGCGCTTACCACCGTTAATAAAAGTTTTTGATGTTTAATATCTGAATAGACATTTTGTTCGTAGTGAGTCCGTGGTTTTGTTTTATCTATATCTATAAATACGTTTAAACTGGGACTCTTTAGTCGGAACAGTCCATCTTTTAATTTTTACTTCGTTTGGCTGGTTTTTGGACTGCTCCTACACACAAGATAGCAAACTCCAATGTGGAATTAGACTATAATCCGGAAGAGATGGCTGTTTCAAGTGAACATCAGTGGACTGCTATTACTGGGTATACTACTAACCCTTTATTGGCTTTGGATTTTAGCGTTTCTGCATCAATGTCTAATGCTGATACTGTTGACAACATCGAAGCATTTAATTCTAAAATTAAACAGCTTGAAAATGATTTGTACAAGCTGCAGCGTTTGATATGGCAGCGCAAGCACATGGAGGCTTGTCTACACTTTAAGTTAGTTCCTAGGGGCATGCGGATATTATGCATGCCCTCGTATGGTGAAAGTCATCCTGCCCTTCTTAAGAAGTGGCAGGAAGTAAATTTGGACACTAGCTTCAAGTATGTGCAATTGCTAATAGATTACTTTAGTCCAATTGAAAATCAGTTACTGATTCAGGTGAACAAATTGAATAAGGAACTAAAAGAAAACTTTCATAATGACTTTTGTATCAAGAGACTTGAAAGTATTTACAATCAAGTCAATTCTTATGCTTTGAAACTACAACAAATAAAACATAAAAAACTGCAGCGTGATTATCGCGACTTCTCCTCTGGGGGAGTCTTCGTTTGGCAAAGGAGGGTGGATCGCAGTTCATTGGCAGAGAATGTGATTCGAAATTTGGCGCCATCTGATCGTACGCTAATAGCAGCTGATCCTATCAGTTCCTTTTCACCTCCAGTTCCTGTGGCCCGCCCCGCAGATGATGCCTCCGACGAAGCGTTTATTACACCACCAGAGTTACCTGCCACAGCTGATCCCTTAGCAGCAACATCTACACCGTTACCCAACCAAGAAGCTAATCGCAACCTGGGATTACAGAAAAGCATGGGAGCGATACGTAAATATGGTGCTCCTGATACTACACATTTTTTACCGCTCCCGATAAAAAAGACCATTTTTTCGTACAATTGATCCGAGAGTTGGGGGAGGAAGAAACGCAAGTATTCGGGAGAGAACACCATTCATCAGAGGAGGAGACAGAGACCGTAGAGCACATCTTTTTCAACCTTTCCAGGTTTGTGCTTACTTCTCATGACATGAGCTTGTTAAATAAAGGACTGTCTTTTGTTCCCTCACAGGGAAGTGTTTTATCTGACATACTAACAGACCTGCGCTTATTTGGGCGAGCCATTGCCCTTAAGCTTTACTTTAATACTAAGAAAGCTGGAACTGAGCAATATAATTTTGAACTCCCTTGTCACAAACGGAAAAGTACTTTTTCTCTGCCTCTACCAGGACATATAGATTGCTTTATAAAAATGTGCGAGCATGATCTTTACAATTATTTTCATAATGGTAATAGAAAATGCATGTATTTTAATTTATCCAAGGAAGAGAGATTATCTTTGGATAAATTCACTAAGGATCCGTCCCTTGTCATTAGACCTGCAGACAAGGGTGGAGGAATGGTTTTGTTTGATAGTGAAGATTATGTAGCCTTTATGCATGATAAATTTACTAAGGATCCATCCCCCCTCCCCCCCAAAAGGAGAGATATCTATACCAAGCGATTGCAGCCCCCCAAACATCTCCAACGCCCAAGTGAGAACTGCTCTCTCCAAAGCAAAAAACACAGCATCCATGGGACCTGATGGTGTCCCCGGCTGTGTGCTCCACGAACTCAATGAGGAATTAAACCCACAGCTAGGACAGCTGTTTAATCATAGTCTTACCTCTGGATACGTACCCAGGGAGTGGCGCACTGCAACTGTGGTCCCACTTCACAAAGGCGGTGCCTCCACCGACCTTGGAAATTACCGGCCCATTAGCTTGACAAGCCTTATCTGCAAAGCCATGGAGAGGATCATAATGGACCTCATAAATAAAGACATAGGGAATTTGCAGACTTTGGATCCATCCCAGTTTGGCTTTGTCAAAGGCAGATCATGCCTTCTAAACTTGGTTGACTTTTTCGAAACAGTCACCAAAGCCACTGATGAGGGAAAGGCAGTCCATACAGCCTACCTCGATCTGGCGAAGGCCTTCGATACAATACCCCACTCGGGTATAATTGAAAAACTCATCAGCTTAAATGTTAACCCATACATCACAAGATGGGTTGCAAACTGGCTGAGTGACAGAACCCACAGGGTCAGAGTTGCTGGCGCCATGTCAGACTCAAAGCCTGTCACAAGTGGTGTACCACAGGGCTCAGTCCTGGGCCCACTCTTGTTTGGCATCTACTTTTCCGAAGTACAAGCAAACACAGGAGGGTTATGGCTGACAAAGTTTGCAGATGACTGCAAACTGGGCCATAGTAGAAAACACATCTGACACAGATATCCTTCAGAAGGGTCTCACAGAAACGGATAACTGGTGCCAGAGCAATGGCCTAAAGTTAAATGCCAAAAAATGCATAGTCATACCCTTCGGGAAAGACAAGGTTACCCCTAGCTACCAAATAGGTGGCAATCCACTGAGCACAGAAGAAGTTATCAGGGACCTGGGGACCCAGGTTGATAGTAGTCTGTCATTCGACACCCATGTAGCTAAAGTAGTTAGGAAGACCTTCTACATTGCCCACCTTATCATGAAGGGATTCTCATATAGATCAAGGGAGGTCATAGTCTCCCTATACTCATCACTCATCAGACCAATGATTGAGTACAATGCCCCATTCGGAATGTATCTGACCCGACACTTGCAGCAGCTGGAGAGGCCACAAAAGTTCCTCACCAAAAGGATAAAGGGTCTCAAACATCTGTCCTATGCTGCCCGACTGAAAGAACTCCAGCTCTATTCAGTCGCTTACCGCTTGCTCAGAGGTGACCTTTGCCTAACATACAAGGCCATGTCAAACCCAGATTTGATGAATATGCTTCACCTCAAAAAATCTAGATCCGTCAGAGCCACAAGGGCGGGAGACTTAAACCTCGACACCGCTATTAATAGGACGTGCTGGAGGGATAGATTCATCACCCAAAGACTCCCTATGCTGTGGAATAAAATCCCGGTATATGTGAGGCAGAGCACCTCGCTGGCCTTGTTCAAGAGAAATCTTGACCAATGGATAGGAGATCGCAGATATACCCCAGGGATTACCTCAGTGTCACTGCTCAACAGAGGCACAGCAAAATAATGGGTATAGTTCCCCATACTAAAGGGGTGGCGTAAGCCACAAAACTATGGGCTAGGCTTGTAAATGCCCTCGGGCAGATAGCCTAGTATGAACCTATGAACCTATATGTTAAGTGATGACACCACCTATGTCAGCATAGATGATGGAGAACTCATAAAAATAATTCACAACATTAATGATTTACTATATGATTTGCTCATGTGTCGTCAGATTTCAAAAGAGCTTTATGAGTTTTTTCATAATGAACATCCACAGACTCCTGTCATCAAAGGTCTACCGAAGATGCATAAAGGCATCAACCCCCCCCCCCCCCTTTACGACCCATAGTTTCTGGAGAAAAGTGGGCAACTGAGAATGTCTCCATTTATTTGGAGAACATTTTAAAACCTTTAGTTAATGACATTCCCAGTATCCTAAAGGATACTTATCAGCTGCTAGAATATTTAGATTCTCTGGAAATTGAGTTAATAAAAGGACATCATCTACTGATCACAATGGATGTTCAGAGTTTGTTCACATCCATTCCGAATGATAAGGGCATACAAGCAATAAGGGAACTTATTCAAACATTTCCTTCCATTGATCGCAACAGAGAAATTCTCATTTGTCAGCTCCTGGATTCAGTGTTATCGAATAATATATTCTCTTTTGGAGGGTGTCTATTTCTACAACAGTCAGGTGTAGCTATGGGCACCCCCTGTGCAAATACATACGCCAACTTGGTGGTGTATCAATGGGAAAGGGAATTTCTTTTTACACACCAATAGTTCAACAAGGCCCTTGTATATAAGCGCTTTGTAGATGATATTTTAGTTGTATGGGATGGAACCCTAGATGAATTTAATTTGTTTATGTGTCAGTTAGAAACCACTACTAGCTTCCTTAGATTTACTGTAGAAACATCATACGAGTTGGTGAATTTTTTAGATGTCAGCCTATCTATTAGAGGTGGTAGACTGACTTCCACCTTACACAGAAAAACATGCTGGAAGAACACAATACTACGATTTGATAGCATGCATCCTCGCCATGTCTTTGGTGGCATTATAAAGAGCCAATTCAATAGGATATCTAAGCTCTGTAGAGACAACATGGATTTATTAGTAGAAGCTGACAGAATGGAGACTATATTTATAGAGAGGGGCTATGATAAGACCCTGACCAAACGTATTAGAGCGCAGGCCTTAGGGGAGATACATACCTCTAATAATGCGGATACTTATAAGCCACGTCATGATGGTTTCACATTCAAACGTTCAAAGAATGCAACTGAGAGGGTATGATTTGTAACCACTTACACCAATGATAGTTTAAATATAAAGAAAATTATTACTGACAACTGGGGTGTTTTGACAACTGATGAACAGACACTGAAAATAGTAGGCAATGTCCCCTTATTTACCTTCAGCAATAATAAGAACTTAAAAAGGCTTTTATGTGCCAATTCAGGTGTTGCACATGCTGATAGAGAATTTAGTGTAGGAAGAATGGGTACCTTTCCATGTAATCACTGCAGTTATTGCAAATGTATTTCAAAAGATCAAGTTTTTATACATCCTGTATTGGATTATTCTTTTGTTCCTAGATTTCAAGCCTCCTGTGACACCTCTGGCCTGATATACTTGGCCACTTGTGAATCATGTTCTGTTTTTTATATAGGTTTAACCAAACAGAAAATTAAAAAACAGAATTTACAACCATCTATATGACATCAAATGTAATAATGAATTAAATGCTTTAGCAAGGCATGTCATGCTTTATCCTGACCATTTCTTTGTATTTAGGGTTTTGCAGATTGTTGAACAAAGTGTTAGAGGTGGTGATTACATGTGCCACCTGGAACAAAAGGAATTACAATGGATCTTTAAACTAAGGGGACATCATTCCCCTGGTTTAAATACTTATGTTTCACTTAGATCACATCTTAAATACCGTAGATGAGTTGGTTATGAACATTTTACAAGTTGTATATATATTTTATCATAGTTTCTATATATGATGTTTCAATAAAATTTTTTATTTAGTTTTATTATTGTTCATAACATATAGTGTTTATATGGTATTAATCGCATTTAGATTTATATTTATATATATTTTTTATTCAATATATGTTTGATGCTTAATATTTGAATCTTTTTATAATTATAATTCTGAGACTAGTTTACCATATTTAATAGTTTGAGCTTAGTTTATAGATTTAGCTCGAGAAATTATATATTTATATTTAGTTATATTAGAATTTATAGTGTTTGTTCTAAATACCATGTCTAATAGTTTTATGATAGATATATATGTTTTATTGATTACAAGAAAGTCCATCTGTCATTCTTTGTTATAACTTAGATTATAGATTAAATGCAATTTATTTAAGTTTGTATACCTGAAGCAATTTTATATTGTACTGTTGCTTGAAGAAGCTTCAACAATTATCCAGTTTATTAATTTATTAATTATCTAATTGTCTTAATGATGTATGTTTGATTATATAAGCTCAAGCAATGCTTATTGTAAGTTATGGTCTGAGGAAGCGTATCTCAAATACGCGAAAGCGCTTACCACCGTTAATAAAAGTTTTTGATGTTTAATATCTGAATAGATGTTTTGTTCGTGGTGAGTCCGTGGTTTTGTTTTATCTAAACCTTGAAGTAATGAAAGTAAAACACAAAACACATTAAAAGCATGCCTTCATCATGGCTTAACTTGTCAAAAACGGAACCCATCAAACTTCCATAGCAATCATACTTCCCTAAAACAAAATGTGCAAGATAGTCACATGCATAGAGACACACCTGCAGAAAACCAAGTGATACCTTCATTTTTTTTCATGTATGTGGGGACCCCCACTTTTGAACAGCCTTCCTCATGCAGTCATATAACTGCAGGGAAAGAGAATATCCTGGTATAGGTGAGAAAGACTTAACAACCATTACTGTAAAAAGCAAATGATACACATAAAACATTCCACAAGTTAAACTTTAGCAAGTTGGATTGTAAAGTCAATATTCTTAGAATTACCATTAGCTTAACAGCTGACATCCATAAAAACATAGAAAAATCTATTTACAAAAAATACTTTGTTTCTGTATTTCAAAATGTTGATGCAGTTGCAAAGCTACATTTAAGCTCTGTGAACTCTACAACATGTGCTTTCTGGGTCGTGAAACTGCATAACTTTGTTAACTTCATCGAGAAATGGAAATAAAATAGAGAGAGAGAAACGAAAAGGGAATAAGGAATGCATTAAACTTGTAACTGAAAGGTGAAGTGAAACTTTCTGCAGTTACTCAGAAAATAATTAATTTCTTGTATATACATTAAGTAACGCAACAGTTTAAAAATACAAAGATAAGGGTACATAAAAATGAAATTACACGACTCTTTAAAGTACATAGTCATCAATGTGCAAATGAAAAAATGTTCTGATGCATGTATGTGCCTGAATGTGGAACCTTATTTTCCTTAAAGGAGAACTACACCCACAAACTCAAAAAATGTGTTTATTTCATCATGGTTTGGCGTTTCCTACATTTTACCACCACTCTGGGACTATTTATAAGTTTTTAAATATTTTTATATGCAATTTCTCAGTCTGACCACATGGGGTCTGGCATATTGAAGTAATTCTAATTGCTTCATAACACTGAAAACTACAATGCATATTTTAGGAGAGGATGTTATTTATATATGCATTGCAGTTTTCAATGTTATGAAGCACAATTTCAATGTTGTGAGTTTTCAATGTTTTGGGTTTTCAGTGTTTTCGGATTTAGATGTTTTGGTCTCAATGTTATGAAGTAGACCCACATGGCTACATCAAAAGTGGCAAGTAAATGGTGAGTTTGAGTCCCTAACCATATATAGGATGATGGCGGTACTCCAGTGCCAAGAAGTAAGCTGTGCAGAATTGGATAATTCTACCACACTTACTTGGGAAGTGTGTGTGTGTGTGTGTGTGTGTGTGTGTGTGTGTATATACACAATTTTGTTTTCAAAACAGTTACCATGGGTAAAGGTTGCTGGAAGGCACTGTAGTTCAGACAGTGTGGTAAGAAATTTCAGTCTATGCAGTACCACAACAATAAATGTGAAGAATTAGGTGTATTAGATATAAACCAAGAGCTACTAACAGAAACGGCATCACATACCCTGTCCTACAACAATAGTTAATGCAAGCAAATTTTCTTTCAGCAAGCATAGCACATTAAGAATTAAATTTTTTTTTTCATACAAAATTATTACATCACCATTCTATTTGCAGTATGACATTACTTTGCTTCAATCCAATAACTGAATCATTTGCCATCAGTACAGAAGCTGTGTACAGATGCAAACTAAACAGGAATAGTCTAGAACAGAGTTTCACAACTCTGGACCAATCCACAACTTTTAACACTATGTCCACTGAATACTGTCAAATGAGTTTTACTTCCTAAAGTATGCCTACCCCATTAGCTTAAGATTTTGTGGTTTAAATTAAAACTGCATCCTAAACAAGTATGATTTGCAACAGTGTTCAGGACATGGTGTGCTGATATGGTGAAAATGTGATCTCCTAATGTGTAGTACATGGAACTGTTATCCTCAAGAACAACCACATCCAAAAACAGAAAAAAATGTTCACCTTACTTTAACCTTTTAACAATTACTGCACAAGAATCACTATATTTATTATTACTTTCTTACCCTCAAATACTATTTTCATTTAAAATAAAAATGAACATTTTGGACACGTCCCCTGGTGATGATGTACTTTTGTAAGATACAGCAAGGTCCTAAAAACCCACATGAGCAAGGATCAAAACAGACACAGGAAATGGTCATTTAAAAGCTAATCAAAACAATGGCTCTGGTACTGCTGTCCATGTATCAATGTCCTTCATATCATTCTATCAGCAGGCCCTCCTGAAAATAAGAAGCCCAACCTCTACTTTAGAGCACAGGGCCACCGCTTGAGTTGGTAGGTATACAACTTACACCCACCTTCAAGCAACATCAATTATAAAATTATTGGAATTCAAAACTCTGCAGAATTTCAACAACTGTTTCAATTCATCATTCTTAAAGCATTTTTTTTCTTAAAAAGGTCTCCATTCAGCTCCCCAATCAATGTTTCTCCATAAAACTTTACACAAGCATGTGTTCTGTTATTGTGTCTACATGAATTTACTCCTAGTCAGTTATCTCAAATTACTTTAGCCACCCCCAACACTAAGCTGACTGCATGTGATTAAACCCACATATTAAAAAGCAGAAGTTAGATAAGAACTGTCTACAAATCAATCAGACATCTCCTCTGACCACAATAATCCTCATCAAAGTCTAGAATGTTAGAATCTTCACCAACGCTTACATCCATATGGAAAAGCAATCTCCAAATAAGTGCTTAGCATGAGAAGATATTGTCCTAGCATAGTAAAGGAAACACTCTACACCTTTTACTGCAAAATGCAGCGGGGATGGTGGATGAAACAACTGTCTTTCAAGTTCTCTCTTTTTCCAATTAGCTAGTCCAATAGACAAAAAAAAAAATTTCAGCAATGAACTTTGTCAAGTTAACAATGCAAAAATCATCCGAACCGAGCAACTATTTCACAACTGTCTAGAATACATCTAAAGAAACATTTTGCACTAGCAAGATGTGGCATACCAAAGGGGACTTCACCATTCAAGTTTGTTCATGAAGTTCATCCAATAAAAACCCAACTTGTTTCTGCCAAGGTGTACAGCAATCTAATTTCGGAGTTCTCCATGAAGTCACCAAAAGCACTTAGGAAAATTTTATTTCGGGTATACTGACATTCTTAATGTTATTTGTCTTGTGTGTCAACACTAATAAATGACAAGCCTACAAAGTAAGTTTGTCCCTGTAAAACATTTTTCAGTTCCATTTGTGGAGCAATCAAACATTATGAACCTGTGGACTAAGCTTTCAAATACTATTGATCTGGACTAGTAATAAAGCCTGCCACACACAAAAGCAGTAAATTGTGTTTTTAATGAAAACACAATTAGCTACTTTATTTAGATTTGTAACTGGGATACAGTGCTGATCTGCATGCCCCTTTTTCAGAGACATACAACAATCAAATTGAGGATGAATGACAAATTCTGGACAAGCAGGAGCTCATTGATAGTTCATAAGCTTAATCTACTGTACTACCTGCCAGACCAGTATCAATATATAAACATCCTACCATGTATTTTTGAGAAACCTTTGACCATTTTACTCATATTTTGAATTTTCCTTCTCTTTTTTGCTGTCTGTACACATCATCTCTCTTTTTGGATGGCAACAATCTAGTTAACTGTTCTACCTCCAAAGCTTCTACAACCTCAGTATTCCTTAGAACTACTGTAAACTCAATAACACGCGGCTTGTTTTTACTTCTGAGATAAGCAAATGTTTAACTGTTGTGCTTTATTTTGTTCGGTTACTGCTTTACTAAACTATGGTGACAGATGTCATGGTTTCTGGACAAAGCTAACGTTAAAGAAATCCTCCGCCACACTCCTTCTACCCAGTTTACTAGGATTTAACTCTGATGGCAAGGTCACTAACGGCATGTCTTGCTCTCTTAAGACTGAATGTTCAGCCTGTCCAGATACCGGATGTTTCATTTTTAACAAATACACTCAGGTGCTACACCTGTCAATGCTTCATGCAAACGCAGCCGAATAATATCTCTACAATACTAGCTACTTCCTACTATGCCAATTACATAGTCGAGCATATTAGCTTACACTTAGACTAACGACACATTAATAGATGATCAAACGTATTATACGACTAACACAGTGCTTCTTGTGAGACACTGTAAAAGCTTCAGTTATAAAAAAAAATCCAAAACCTCTTTAGAAATGAATAATAGGGATGATGTTAGGCCACTGTCAAACGCTTGCAACGCATGTGCACCCCCCCCCCCCCCATTCATTTAATGACAGCACCTGGCTGGGCAGTAATAAACCCAATCTCTGCATAATGGTAGTGTCACATTTAATAGAGAGTTATGCACTCACCTCTAATTCTGTATCACCTGGTTCAGACACCCCGATCTCGCTCGGCAACTCTGCTAAATCTGTGACCCGAATCAGTCCGTCATGAAGGAAGATGGTCTCTTCCTTCACTGACAGCCACTGTGCTGAGTCCGCACCAGAGGAGCCCATTCCAAGGGGGATGAATCGATAGAACGTCAGAAAAGCTAACAACACTAAAAATAATGCCGTTAACCAAAAATAAACTATTCAACCATTTTGCATATTACTGAAACTGACAATAATACCAGCCGGTGTAGCTTGGCAGGAATTTCAAAGCAGTGACATCTTTCACTTATTATCCCGCTCTCTCTGAGTATTGCTTTAGTAGCTGTTTGCTTTGAACTTCCGAGAAGTAAAGTAACTGCTACGTAAAAACATCTCAGATACAGTACAGACATAACGGAGTGTGAAAACACTACTTGAAGCCCCTACAGCTGACTGAGAGACGCCATATTGGAAGCCAGCCGCTCCCATCATGCACTGCACCAACAATAACGTTTACAACAAAAGCATGTAAATTGGGAAACTGAAGGTCTAGTCCTGATAAGGAAAGAGCGAGGCTGAATTGTGGAGGGGTGGTAAAACTCGCTCATACATATTGCTGTCCTAGCTTTTGATGCAATAGCTCAAAATAAAACGTCAACCACTATCTGTATGTGATTGAGTTACAGCTGCGGTTTTTGTATGTTTTGTCTTAATTACATGTACATTTTTTTTCTGTTTTATTTTTATGTTTGTTTAAACTCATACTTGTTTAATGTTTCTCTTGGTGGCCGTAGGTATTTAAAACGTTGTTAAATCCCAGAACACCACAAGAAAGAGCCACAGCGTCAGATGTGAAATGTGAGGACCAAACTTTTAATTTAGTTTTGGAAGTGGCAATCGTATAAAACTTGAATTGCTTGTTCGCCGTATTGCTACTACATTATATTGGTACTTTTATTGCAAATGTGTATGCCTTTTGTTTAACTTTTTTATTACATTAGTTTCTTCTCCCTGATTGTGGCTGGAATGGGTCCTCTGTGGATCAGTCTACTACCATTGTCAACAATGAATGAATGGTAGCACAGATGTAAAGTAATTTGCTAACTGTGTCACACTTGGGAGCTAAATTACTGCTTTGCAATTGTAACACCTCCAATGTTACTCGTGCACACAGCTGGAGGGCATAAGTCTGCACATTACAATAAACTGGGAACACATTTTAAAATAGTGCCCATGCCATGCCTCTCAACTGTTCAGATTTTTGCAGAATGTCCATATTTTTGTCTGTTCCTCATCCCCAGTGTTTTTTTGGATTTTTGTGGAAAATCAGTGAGACTTGAATTCACTAAGTTGTTGTTGTGTCTTTCGGCTTTTCCTGGTTAGAGGTCGCCACAGCGGAACTCCGGTCCGCTAATGATTGGCAGCGGATTTTTACGTGCCGAGTTGCCGGCCCTGACGCACAACCTTCAACGAAGGTACGCCCATTCACGCATGTCTCCACGCAGAAGACGCTCTAGCTGAGAATCGAACAGTACAACGTCTTACTGTGAGGTGACAACGCTACCGCAGCACCACCACGGCAGTTAAGTAATGGCAGGCTTTTGAGTTTCAGACTTCATATCATTGGGAAAATGCATGGTAACACAAAACCTTTTATTCTAGCAACTTTCTAAGTTTATAAGAGCAATATATAAAACTTGTCCCCTTTTTAGGGATTTGTCCCCTCATTATTTTTGTCTTTGTGCAGATTTTTTTTGTGCTAAGAGGCCGAAAGCGGGCCCATTACAATAAACTGGTAACAAATTTTAGAATACACAACAATGCCCAACATGTATGTATGGCACAGAATTCCTGTTTTGAAGGTTCTGCCTATTTTTGTGACATTTTTTTACATGAAGTGAAGTGAATACTTCTGCCATGTTATTAATTATTCTGTCTTTGACAGCATGTCAAGTATTACTAAATTCAGAACAACTGTGGAAGGAAGTTAAACCTGTTTGCATGAATATGCTCTGTGAATTATTCTCAGTGATGTAAAACCACAGGATAGTGTAATTTTTTCCTCAAATGTGTATTAAGAGTTTATGTTTGCACTTAGTCACTTATTAAAAAATGCATTTCCACAAGAATTACTACCCCTCCCCCCCAACTCATTTCCTGGAAGTTTGCAGGTGATTGTGAGTTAACATACCCACAATGCCATACTGCATTCTGTGTCAAGACAACATAGATTTGAAAGGATAATTGCATGCTAAACGCAACTTTTTTTTAATTCCACACAATGTATTCCTTCTAAAAATATAACCCATGTGTTACATATATAAATAACATATTATTTAAGTTCTTGTTTCACCTTACAATTGTTACTTTTTCCCCTTTTTCAGGAAGTATGGTCTCTCATGAACCGATGTGATTCGATCCAACAACCTCCACCTTACAGGATGCTAGGATTACAGGTGTACGTGGCTGTAAGTTACACAGCCTTAGTGTTCGCTGTTACATCAGTAAGGTTAGTGAATGACACAAAGGCACAGTAGATGTAGTCTAATCTCCGTAAGATCTAGCCATCCATCCACATCCCCTTTTCCCATTTTGGGCATGTGTTGGGGTGTCACTTCAGGAGTGACAATCATCTAGAGCCAAGGTTTACACCACCAGATGGCTAGCCCTGCTGCTGATATATATACACATGTACATGCATATATGTATAAACTCCATGAGCTCTATATTCCAACTAAATTCCATGATAACTGTAGTCTTAACTAAATTCTCTTGGAGACCCGTCCACCAAATGCCATGAAAATAATTGGTTAGCTTATTAGCCTTAACACATTATATCTATATATAATCCCCTTAAAAAAGAAAATGTCTGGATTGTATATAAGGCACAGCATGCATTATGTTCAGTTGATCACTATACATTGACCATAACACTACACTAACCATGTTGTGTGCTATTTACATAAAAATGTGAAACTTTTTTTTTTTTATAAGAGAGTACACCCCATTTCCATCCACATAATCCAATCATACTGACACCAGTCAGCCCTTGTGTTCCTCCCACAGGGCAAGAGCTAAACCCATTTATTCCCTGGAAACAGCAAGAGCCTTGCACCCCATTTATTTCCTGATGGGGACAAGAGCCTACTCAGCCAATTTGCTCCCATTGGAGGAGAGAGTTGGGAGTTATTGAGTGGGTTAGTCTATGGCCTTATGGGTGGAGAACCTAAATCCACCGCCACCACCCACCCCTTTGTCTTTGGCTTTTGCAACTGCTTGCATTTGGGATGCATGACCCTGTACACATTACCGCTTGCGCTGCTGCTCCCAGTAAGTGAGGAAATGTCTGATGCAAGCACAGCCATTCACTCTTACTAAAGTAACCATCATCAATCTCTGCCCCCCGATAGGCATGCCAATTCTCTCCACTTTAGTTCCAACACTTAATTTACCTCATAACCAAATTAGTTAAAATCTAGTGGAACAATAATAAAACTAGCAACCATAGAGGAATAGCTGTCATCTAATCAGATGTTAGGTTGGCCTTTACAAGCTCCCCCTCCCATCCGGTAGAGACTGGAAAGGAAGTAAAGGAACTCTGAAATCAAATCAAGCATATACAAAGACAGTACATAACCAAGCTTTTGGCAGCATTAAAAATAGAGAGGAAAAAAGAAAAAAAAAACAGTTTTAATCAGTAAGGACTCCTGGTTTTCCTTAATTAAATACATGGAGTAAAGAAATGAGCTTTTAGATAGTTTCATTCCATATTTGGTTTACCTGCCATAACCTTTGATTAAAGTGCTAACTCCCCCCCCCCCCAAGTTATTCTTGGGTCAGAAAACGAAACAATTTACCTTCCAGTTCCATGGTCCTTATTAGGAGGTGAAAGATACTTTTTTTCTCTATTTTTTGTAACAGTTCACTGATGCCCCAGGATGGGCCTGCTTGGCAGTGCTACACTGTCTTGCCCTAACATCATCCCTCCCACCCCAACATCATATGTGTTATACACAGCCATTTCTCCACCCCCCAAACAACCACCCACAGTTCCTCATGTGAGTCTCCTATCCAGTGTTCCACCTCTTAGCATACCTCTTAACCAATCCGTTTCACATCACCACCTCCACCATATTATGGTGTGATATTTCCACTGCAATGAACATATTTCATTCTAATCAGCCTTAACACGACTCAAGTTACACTTTACAAACAGGTCCTCAGTGAAATAACCAGCATCATATAATTTCCAAACCAAAACATTAACCTTATTATTTGGCATGGAAGATGTGAATTTACATATTATTCCCCAAGATAAAAAAACTGGGCTAGGCTAGACAGAATTTACATTTCACAGGAACATATGCATTTAACTGAATGTCTTGATATGCACCCAATAATTTCAGATTATGCACCATTAATAACTGAAATAAAAACACAGGGTAATGAAATAAACATGAGACACTGCCACTTTCCCACCTATCTGTTGAAAAGAGAGGAATTTAAGGAATGGATAGTGGAAATTATTCAGAAGATAGAAATTTCTTCTGAAAATACAGTTAAGGAGTGGGATAAAATTAAAGCAGAGTTTAAAATAGGGTGGAAATAAAAAAGGGACATATGGTTAAGAAGGAATAAGAATTATTTAGAGGGAATGACAAATGTTAAAAAGTATTGCAGTAAAGGGAGAATTTCACAGAACAAGAAGAGGCTCCACTGCAGAATGCTAAACAGAAAATAAGGGATTGCCTTGATAAAATGCATGAGTTTAGAAAGATTGCTATTAAGCAACTGTTTTTCGATAATAACTCTAGAGCACAAAAAGTTTTAGCACAACAACTCGGGCAACAGAAAGTAGAAAGGGCCGTCACCAAGCTTAGGGAGCCTATAACAACGAAGGTAACGAGATCCTGTAGAGGTATTAGAACTTTCAGAAATTCTATTGAAGTCTGTATAAAGCAGAGAAATATGGAAACCAAGAAAAGGTGCAAATGGAAATATTTATGGAATTATATGTCAAGGTTAGAGGTAGATGAGGCTCAATTACTAACAGTTAGGATAGGAGGAGATGAGATAAAAATGGTGATGTATAACCAATCTGCAGGAAAGTCCCCAGGAACAGATGGCATTCCTGGGGAAGTTTGGAAGCTAGGAGGGAAAAAAACTGATAAAGATCTGGAAGGTTTTGTTTAACAGTATTTTAAGAGCAGTACCAACATCTTGGAAGAAAGTGGTGGTAGCTGTAATACCCAAAGAAGGTAAAGATCCATCAGCTCTAGTTTCATACAGGCCCATTTCAATAATAAACCATGATTATAAAGTGTTTATGTGTATAATGGCTAAAAGAATAGCAAAAGTGATGCCAAAATTGATAGGTATGAATCAGTGTGGTTTTGTGGAGGGGAGGCAAACATTTCATAACATTAACGGAACATTGATGATCCAGTAGGAAGCAGAATGTAAGAAAACACTACTGTCGTTAGTGGGTCTTGATGTAGAGAAAGCATTTGACAGAGTAAGCTTGAACTTTGTGAGAAGGGCAATGGAAGCATTTGCATTCCCTAATAAAAATATAAGGTTTATCAGGAGGATATATGAGGGATTGCAGGTGAAAATTAAAGTGAGTAGGGTCCTCTCTGATAATTTCTGCTTGAAGAGAGGAACCAGAAAGGGGTGTCCTCTTTCCCTTTTGTTATTTGCAATATATTTAGAACCATTGGCAATGAAAATAAGGGACTTAGAAAGTCAAGGATATAATTGGCATGGTAGTCAAGTAAAGCTGGCTGTGTTTGCAGATGATATTATTTTATACTTGACAAAATCAGTAAGGGTCATTACAGTGTTATGGAACATTTTGAGACAGTTTCACATATTTTTGGGATACAAAATCAATGAAGCTAAAGCAAAGGCAATAGTGGTAAATTATGTACCTACACACAAATTTATTCAGCAATGTACACATTTATGGGGACATGATAAGATGAAGTATTTAGGACTATGTATTAAAAATGATTCCAGTGTGGCATCTAAGGATATGTGGGAAGAGACTAAACAAAAGATACTACAAAAACTGAGAAAATGGAAGCTCTGCTATATGGATATGGCTAGTAAGATATAAACAGTTAAAATGTTTTTAGTCCCTTTACTCTTTATACACAGATCAGGCATATTTTTGACAACCAGATGAGAAGCTGTGGATAGTAATTAGTAAAGAGCTGAAGGATTTTATCTGGGAGGGGAAGACAGCAAGAGTCAAGTGGGATAAGCGGATTCTTCCCATAGAAGAAGGCAGATTGTGATTACTCTTCCCATTCAGAGCAACACATTTAAGGCTCCTATACATAGCACAAGCAGAAAACTATAATTCAAAGTGGAAAGGGATGATAATAAAACAGGGGGGGGAAGTTCAAGAAACAACGAGAGACTGGTATTTTGGATGCAGACCTTTAAAGATAATAACATTGATCATACAGAATACCATATTCATAAAGTAGCAGAAGTATTCTAAGAACTAAGCCAACATGGGAATGGAGAAAGGAGATTCTGCTGATAGGGATGACTGCAATTAGGGATACATACAATAGGAAAGAGGGTGCTGGAATTTATTGTAGAAAACTGACAAAGGAACCAAGTTATTGGGAGCAAATTACTATAGAGGGAACGGTAATAGAATGCGAAGACACCAAAAGTTTATTTGGACTTCAGGTTAGAGATTGCCTTCCCTATCAATGATTGGTATCAAGAGTATAGGCAAAGAGAAAGAAATGGGGGGGTCCTAAATGAAAAAAAAAACAGCACTGGTAGAGTTTTTAGTAGGCTCTAAATCAGAAGCTGCAGTTAAAAAAGGAATAATTAGTAGAGCCTATAAAATATTGCATGATAACTATAAGAATCAATCAGATGAGGTTAGAAAGGATTGGGAAGAGAAATTGGATAAGCAATTCACAAAGAAACAATGGGGGTATATGTTTATCTCCCAAATATGCAACAAAATGTAGAAAATTTAGGATTTTTGCATGGAAATGTATACATAGATATTTTTATACCCCAGGTAGACTCCAGAAGATTTTTCCTCAGGTAGACAGCAAATGTTGGAGGTATGATGGGGAAGAAAGGGGTAACTGGGAACATATTTTCTGGGAGTGTGATATGTTGGCAGACTTTAAAGACTCCCTGCAGGCTACTGTGTCAGAGATGCTGGGTGAGCAAATTGGTGTAACTAGGGAAATTATTTTTCTGAGCTATGACACAGAATTGGAACTACCTAGATATAGTAAGACCTTGCTATTGATCTTTATAAAAGGATAGGAGCAAATTACAGAGAAAAAAGAACTGCAAGTGGGATATTTAGAAAAGAGTAGGAGCAAACTGCATGAAAAAATTGGAAATTGTGGGAACAATACATGCAGAATAATGTTTTGGAGGAGGAGTGATTCTTAAGGGAAGGCAGGAATTACGCAATTTATGTAATGTTGGATTTATGATAATTATTTAAAAGCATGTCTGTGATGTGAAATGTAACTGTGAACATGTTAACATGGTTTGTTTTCTTTTCTATAAATGTATGTCTTAAGTGATAATTCAAGAAAGGTGTTAAAAATAACTCCCAGCAGATGCTTAGGAATATATGTGTATGTAATCTCATTGTGCACCTTTACTGGCTAAATTAAGTATTCCCCTTATTTTCTACACACTGTTAGTTCAACTGTAATATAACCAATAACACTGAATTGTAAAACATATATGCCACTGTGCTTGTCTTTCTGCATGTATGTAAGTGCCCTTTTTGTGTGCACAACCTAAAATGGAGATCACGTTCCATTTAGTGATAGGGACAATTTACAATATGTTTGTATAACACATTTGTTGTCAGTTTGCTGGGTGCCTTTTGCTTGATATTTGTTATTAATTCCAGGTTAGTAGTCATACATGGTCTGCAGTGTTTGGCCACCCCATCCTGATCTGTGCAACATGTATATGTACAAGTGCTAAAGAGCCAGTATACTATGTAATTACATCCTTTATATACCCGTTCTGCATGATACACGTTGCCACTTTAAATTCTTTATTATGCCTGATGAGGTATACTTAGTGGTTGTGTGGCACAGCTTGTAGGGCTAAGTAGTATTTGATACAGAGGCAGTCTGTTTTCTGTGTCACATTTCAGGGTTTTTGATACAGTCTGTGGTGGTGGCAGGTGTGAAGTACACTCAGAACAAGGACGTTACTTGTGCTGTATAGTGTCGGTGTGTGTGTGTGAAGTATGCATTTATTTCCTTTCTGGTGTGTGCTTACCGTTAGGATATGCTGGCAGCAGTTGATTGTGTATAGTGCAGTTTCTCACTTCACAGTCATTAACAGCAGCTGTATTCCTGCACACTGTGACCCAAATATAGTTTTGATGGTGCGGTTTGTTATAAGCCCACTGAGGTTATGCATTCTCACAGGTATGCAGTAGTGTTCCACTCACGTTTGACTACATTTCGGTTCAACAGTTATATAAGGAGGGCCACTACACTTGTAACTGGTATGTACACTTCCCAGTGGGTTACTGGACGACAGACTACCATTGTGCTAAACCATCATGTACAGAGCATATTGGAATGCACTTGATATATCCTCCTCATGTGTGTTGTAATATATTATATTCTCTGTGATGAATAATGTCAGTCTTCATAATAAAGTACTGTCAATAGTAACAGACCTCAATTGCATATTGAAGCATGAAAGTGTATTACTTTGCTGGCCTGATAACATATGTGTAATTGTTCCACATGGGTATATGACATGAACCATGACAGATGTATGTGCATCTGTGGTCTGCATTCAGATTTGTGGCTAGTTTTCGTGCGTAGTGACTATATATTTAATGTGTTGGGTTTATACCTCTCAGCTGTTCATTATTTGACAAACTGGCCTTCTGTGTTCAGCATAATTTTTTTATGTGTCTTACAGGCATTTTGTTTAGGGGAAATCATTGTGAGTTCTACTCCGTAAATCCCGATAATCATTTGTGATTCATATATCTTATCATTCATGACATATATGGTATTGGCTAACCTGATACTATTCGGACATTCTTATGTGATTCGTGGTGAAATGCAAAATATGGATTTTTGTGCCTGCTTTCCTGTTTTGCTCTCTTCAGATGTGTCACTGTATAAGTTTTATGAGTACAGTAAGGTGAACTTCTGATTAACAGCACAGAAGGCACACTTGATTAGAGTGTAGTACTGCACAGTGATAAGGGTAAAGGATGGCTAATAATACAGACTTCTCCAATTTGTTTCATTGCCTGTTATAGAGGATCAATGATATGTTAGCCCACTAATTGACAAACTACAGTAACAAAGACATGCCCAAACCCTGCCAGATGACTATGGGTCTGGCAAGAAGAGAGCAGCCCCATTATATAAGCCAGAACCTTCCTGCACGTGGTTCCATTGGAGCAGCATCACCGTGTCCTACCACATGAATTAAGACATTTGGAACCACGTGAGAGACATCATCCAAGACATATTTAATTACCAGATGCAGATGATGGCCCAGTTTTTCAGGCATATGGCTCATGCCCTGTGTGACTCCTTCTCCGAGATCACCACGGACCTCATCTGTGAGTTTCAGTTCCACCAGGAAGATCCTGCTTGTAGCCTGCATGTGAGAGCCACATAATTTTACCATTATTGATGTAATGGCACATATTTGTACAAATTCTACTATATGACAGTCATGCTCTCCTTCTAAGTTTACTGGTGCTATACCACAGGATGTGCTCCCATGTTGCCATTTGCTGTGCATGGCATAGGTCTCTCATTCCCTACAATATGCCAGCCTGTTGTACTGTGCAGGACATTTAACAGTGTTACTCATTCTAGACCCATAGCTGTCTTCAGGTCTCTACATAGTCATTTGGTGGCATGTCTGCTGACATTATATATTGTAGACACTTACACTGTGTTACACCACAGTCAATGTGTACAGTCCAACAAAAGTGGTATCCACTGATCTATACTGCAGTACAGTGTTAATGCTTACTTATGTCACCCTGGTGTATCTGTGCTGAGGGACACTTAGGTCATTGCTATCATTAGTAATATTGGCATCCATTGGTTCATGTTTGTCTTGGATTAAGAGTATATTATTAGTGAATGTTTACCTGTAGAATGGCACTGTTGACAGGCTGGGGTCTATGTCTGTATTGCATCACACTGTGTGGGATACTATGTGGAAACATATCCCCCTTTTTGGTTTTTACCTTCATCCAATAATGTGCACCAATGATGCTGACAATGGCTCATGTGGGAGTGCTTCCTTCCCTTTCCTGCAGTGAGTCTGTACATTGAATCACATGCACATCAGAGACACATAGTACTACTGTGGTACATGGGCATACTGTGTGTCATCAGTGACAAGTTGATCATGTATGTACAAGTGCCCTGCACTCTTGTATTTGTGTGCATGCCAGTAACACCTGTGTATTTGGTCAAACCTGTGGGTTGTGCTTTCCCACAGGTTGCACATTCCACAGTTCCAGGCATTCTGCCATATTGCCCAGTGCCATGTTACAGGTGCATGTAATATTCACATGAGTGAGTCTGTATGTGGCCCCTGTTGACCAGTCATGGGTTGCACTTGTACAATTCCTCATCACAACTGCACACAGCATATTTGTGGACTCCATTCCCTGTGTGAAATAATATAGCTCCAGACTTTGAAGATAGCTAATAGTCCTTGTACACCAACAAATAAGGGTCAAACAAGTGCAAAATTCTTGCTGCAGAACTTTTTACACTGCTTTACAACTGATTGAGTTTGAACTATACCTCTGAGTTTATGGTTCAGTGTGGACAAATGCTGTGATAGCAGTGTTTCAAGTTTACCACCCTATTTATCTATGTTTGTCATCACCTGAATGCTATTGAAACCACTTTTGCCACTTCCAGACTACTGTGGGGATGTTCTTGTCAGGATTTGAGATATGGAAGTCTATTTGAGTTAATGTGGAATATTTATTTGATTCCATTTTGAATCTGAAATTACTTTATGAATTACATTTGAATTATTATGGGTGGAACTGTTTACACTCCGTTTAAAAAGGTGACAGTGTTGTTCTATTAGTGCCATTATTGTAATAAATGAAAATGGTTTACATCATTTCTACTTCTTTTTAGTTATATGGGCAGCTGCCCAGTTGTTTAAACATCTTTTTTACGTGCATTAATAGAAAAGAAAGCAAACTATAGTAACAGATACCATTGTAACTGTCATACAGTATTCATATATATTTTCTTTTTAGCACTTTTGATTCACCCCAGCATTACATACATTTCTCAGTTCCCACCTTCCCTTAAACCGCAGTATTCCTCATGAACATTATTCTGCATGTATTGTTCCAACAAATTCCATTTATTTCTATGAAACATGTTCCTTTTCTTTTCTAAATATCCTACTTCTAGTTCTTTTATCTTCTTTACAAACATCAGTGCTTCAGTTGCAGTCGGTATGTCTTTTGATTTCCATTTTCTGGTACTTGCTTTTTTTGCAGTAAATACTATTAAACTTGGTAAAGCCTTACCATTTCATGGCAGTTCAGATTCTGCACCCCAGCTCAAAAAAAAATATTTCCTTGGTTACTACCTTTTTTTTCCTCTGACATTTCCATTAAGGTACTCTGTAAGGAAATGACAATGTGTTGCATTCCCTATAGTCCAAGAAAACATGTTCCCAGTTAACTCTCTTCTCCATCACACCTCCAGCATTTGCTGTCTACCTGAGGAAAAAAAATCTCTGAAGTCTACTTGGGGTATAAAAATACTTGTGTAAACACTTTTAAAGCAAAAAAAAATAAAAAATCCTTAAAACTCAGGACCTTGCTGCATGCTCCAGAGTATTTCAGGTTTCTTCCAATTATCCCTTTATAAATTGCCTTTCCATTTTCTTTTCCCAATTTTTCTAACCTCCTTTGATTGATTTTTTGTAGTCATCACACACTATCCTATGCACCCTAGTAATTATTCACTTTTAACAGCAGCTTCTGTTGTAGACTTTACTATAAACTCTACCAAAGCAGGCCATTCGCTTAGCACTCCCCTGACTCCTTCTCTGGTCAGGTAATAGTTTTTCAATTCCTGATAGGGAGGGCAGTCTCTAACCTGCAGTACAAACTTCTGCTTAGCCTCAGCCTACTTTCTATCCCAGGTTGTTTGTTCCCAGTACCTTGATTCTTTTGTTAATTTCCTCCAGTAAATTCCAGCCCCTTTTTACTTATTTTCTACACCCCTACTTGCAGTCAACCTTATTGGTAAAATCCTCCTTTCTCCATTCCTGGACCAGCTATTAGAATACTTCCTGTTGTTTTATGAATATAATATTTTGTATGGTTCTTCTTATTCTCCTTAAGGACTTGCATCCAAAAATCCAACCTCTCTTAATTTTTCATATATTTCCCATTTCATCACCATCACTTTCCTCTATCACTATAACATTCTGTATGTGCTGTGTATACAAACATTAAATGCATTGCTCTAAAGTACCTCTTCAGATCAGATACTCCTAAACCTCCTTGTTCTAAGGGAAGACTGAACTTATCCTACTGAACTCCTGCCATCTTTTTCCCCAAGTATATTCATTCAACACTTTATTAGTTATCATCCAAAGCTTCTCTAGTTGATAAAATACACATGACTTGTGTATAAGCCAAAAGGGACTGAAAATACTTCCCCTGTTTGTACCTTACTATCCATGTCTATAATCAAGAGCTTCCAGATTCACTTTTTTATATTATGTTTTGTTTAGTTTCTTTCCCCATATCTTTAAATTCCCTTAGATGCTATAAAAGAATCCATATTAATCCATACACCTAAATACTTCATCTTACCATGCCTCCAGAAGTATGGATATTGTTGAACCAGTATGTGGGTGGACACATATTTTACCACTATAACCTTTGTTTTATCTTCATTTATTTTCATAGCCTGACCTGAAACTGCCTCAAAATGCCCCTTTTTGAATTTATCATGTGTAAAACAACATAATCTGCAAATATAGCTAACTTTTCTTGATTACCATACCAGTTATATCCTTGAATTTCTGAAGCCCTTGTTTTCTTTGCTAAATAGCTTTAAATAAAGCAAGTAACAAAAATGAAAGAGGTCATCCCTGCCTGGGTCCTGTGCTCAAATATAGCTCATCAAAGAAGAGCATTTCTACCTTAATTCTTGCCTCTGACACTTCATAGAGCCTTCTTATTAACCCTATTATTCTATAAAGGAACACAAATGCTACAACTAACGTGCTCATAAAATCCCAGCTGACTCATCAACTATTTTTCTGCATCAAGATTCACCAACAATAGTGGCATTTTCTTAAACTCTGCTGTCTACGTGATTAACATTGTTTTAGAAATGTTGGCAAATGTTTGCCTCCTGCCCACAAAATCTTATTGGTCCATTTCTATCAACGTTGGCAATGCCTTTGGGATTCTGTTAGCTAGCATAGTGCTGGATACTTTACAATCACAGCTTAACATTAAATCAGTATGTATGAAGCCACGCCTGAAGGATCTTTACCATCTTTGAGTTATACAGACACCACAGCTTTATATCAAGATGCTGGCAACCAACCCCCCCCCCCCGCTTTAAAAATATTGTTAAGCAAAACTATCCAGACTTTATCACTTTCTTCTCTAATAATTTCCATATTTCCACATGAATACTGTCTGTTCTTGGAGGCTTCTTGATTGATTATACATCTCCATTTTATCTAATTTCTTCCAGTCTCAGAAATTAATTGACAAGTCTTATCTTCCTCTAATCTTGGCATAATTATGTCTTCCTTAAACATTTATATTTATGCCCTTTCCTGCTTTCCCTTTTCCTCTACTTTATACAAATTTCCATAAAATATCTAAAATATATCCAATACCATTATAGCATTTCTGGTTATTTTTCTTGTCATAGGCTTCTTAAGTTTGGTCGCAACTCTTTTTTCTACTTTATAGAAGCAATTATGCTAAAAGGTGTTGTGCTCCAAAATTTTTTATAAAAAAATAGTTGCTTAACAGCAGTCTATAAAATGCATACATTTTATCCATGGGTTCATAGGTGTTTACTAGGTGAACAACCACAAGGGCCTTTTTAAGCCTAGCCATGCATGCCAAATCTCTGACAAGTTCTGATACCCTTGATAAGTGTAAGCATGGGCCTGAGAGATGAACCATTTACAGGTTACCTGTGTCCATTAGAGACATAGGTGCCAAACCAGGGATGGATTTCCTGTTTCCCATCCAGTTGTCTAAATTGCACTTGAATTGGGTTAGGGAGGAACTCTGCTTAACAAGGATGGGGAGCCTGCTCCATAGACAGGGTAGTCTCTGAGATACATACCTAACTCTCCAGCAGGTCCTATTTATATGACAGGCAAGGTTTATGTCTTTAGAATGGGTAATTCTGGTGCTGTTGGTTTTGTGGATATACAGGAGGTCCATCAGAGTGGGGTCTGACAATGCCCTGTATGGCAGGCCTAGATTTCCCTTCAAAAGCCTACAGGAGACAGAATACAGTGATAGGGCCTTGAGGTAGTCTGCATAGGAAATATTACTTACACCCTGTATTCTTTTAGTGAGGAACCTCTGTGGACGTTCCACTTGTTGGATATGCCTGGTTAGGTACATACCAAAGGGGGCACTGTATTCAATAATAGGTCTGATGAATGCCAAATAAAGTGGAACAATTACTTCCTTGGACTTAGATGCCATATCTTTGTTTATAAATTGCGCACTATAGAATGATTTCCTCACCACTGTAGACACGTGATGATCAAAGACTAGATTACTATCTATGTGTGTCCCTAAGTCCCAGACTACTGAGACATCTCTAAGGGGTGTGTTGTCAATATGATAGTTACCAAGGATGAATGACTTCCCAAAGGATACTGTTATGCATTTCTTGTCATTTAGTTCTAGTCCATGGCTCTGCCACTAGTTGTTTGTGTCTGCCCCTCCTGGAGAACATTTGTGTCAGTGTAAGATTCAGTGACAGCTGCTAATTTGCAATCATCTGCAAATTTATTCAGCTAGAGACCACTGATATTGGCCTTGACGTCTGAGCAGTAAATGCCAAAAAGGAGCAGTCCAAGGACTGATCCCTGAGGGACTCCACGTATGACTGGCCTCTTTGTAAAGGTGGACTCCCAAATTCTAACTTCCTGGGTCCTGTTTGTAAGCCAGTTGGCTATCCACCCGGTGACATACAGGTTTGTACCTAACCTCTTGAGTTTGTCAACAATACCTGAGGGGGTATTGTGTCAAATGCCTTGGCCAGGTCAAGGTAGGCAGTGTGAACTATTTTGCCCTCATCCATTGCTTTGGTAACCTTCTTAAAGCCCACCAGGTTGAGTAGGCATGATCTGCCCTTGATGAAACTAAACTAGGTTGAGTTCAGCATCTGGAGGTTTACTATGTCTCTATTGATCATCTCCATGATAATTCTTTCCATGGCTTTACATACAAGACTAGTGAGACTTATGGGTCTGTAGATGGCCCACCTTTATGCAGCGGGACGCCTGTTGCCTTTCTCCATTCATTTGGCAAAAAGCCTGTTTGGAGGCTTACAGCTAAATAATAATTTCAAAGGCCCTGATAGGTGATGTTTCATGCTATTTAGAAGCCATCCTGGGATATTGTCTGGGTCCATTGATGCAGTGTTCTTGGTCTTAGAGAGAGTATTAAGGACCTGCTCCCTAGTAATAGTAGGCAGAGTTATATTTGATGATATTTCCTGAGGGAAGTTTGAGGGGGGAGAGAAGGGTAAAGCTGGAGCTAATTTTATCAGTCAGGAGGTTTGCTATATCTTCTGGCTCAGTATAGGTGACTCCATTTACAATGAGCTCTGCACACAATTGTGTATTGCCTTTGAGGTTGTGGACATAGCTAAAGAATGCTTTGCGGTTGTCCTTGGCCTGGGAGGCCAAACTTACCTCAAATTTGGTTTTGGTAGACTTTATTTGTCCTCTGAGTTGTTCGTTTAGTTTGAGTAGAGTGCAACCTGCTAGGTGCTGTACCTCCTAATTTTTGCCATGATGTTCTTCCTCCTGTTATACAGCCGATTGATTTTGTGATTCCACCAGGGGGGCTTGTTTTTTGAGTTAGATCTGTACTCCCCACTTAAGCACCATGTTCAATAATAGCCTCGTATCAGGCTTTGTGCCCACTGAATAGTGCACAGCAACAGTTATCCCACTCCACAGTGGGGCAGTCACCACTTATCCCGGGAACTATCGACCTATTAGCCTGACGAGCCTGGTCTGCAAGGCCATGGAACGTATCATCATGGAACTCATAAACAAAGATATTGGTAACCTCCAAACTCTGGATCCCACCCAGTTCGGGTTTGTGAAAGGCAGATCATGCCTCCTGAACCTGATCGACTTCTTTGAGGCAGTCACCAAAGCCGTGGATGAGGGTAAGGTGGTTCACACAGCCTATCTTGACCTCGCCAAGGCTTTCGACACCATCCCCCATTCTGGAGTTATAGCTAAACTCACTAAACTAGGTATAAATCCCTACGTCACAAGATAGGTTGCCAACTGTCTCACTGACAGAACCCACACTGTAAAAGTTGTAGACTCCAAATCTGACCTCAAGGCAGTGACAAGTGGAGTGCCACAGGGTTCCGTCCTGGGACCTCTCCTGTTTGGTATCTACTTCTCTGAAGTACAGGCTAACACAGAAGGCCTCTGGCTGATGAAGTTCACAGATGACTGCAAACTAGGAGCCATAGTCAAGTCCCCAAATGATGTGGACATCCTACAGAAGGGCCTCACTGAGACAGATGCCTGGTGTCAGAGCCATGGCCAAAAGATCAATGCCAAAAAGTGCAGTGTCATCCCCTTTAGTAAAAAGTCTGTACCCATGGACTACCACATAGGCAGCAATCTACTTAACACCGAATGCGTGATAAGAGACCTTGGGACCCAGGTGGACAGTAGTCTCTCCTTTGATAGTCACATCGCCACAGTAGTCAAGAAGTCCTTCTACATGGCACACTCATCTAGGAAAAAAGAGGTCATTGTTCCCCTCTACTCATCACTCATTAGACCCATTATAGAGTACAACGCCCCTTTTGGAATGTACCTCACAAGACATCTGCAGCAGCTGGAAAGGCCACAGAAGTACCTCACAAAGAGGATTATTGGCCTCAAACAAATGCCCTACACTGACCGCCTGAAAAAACTCAAGCTTTACTCCGTAGCATATCGCCTACTCCGAGGTGTTCTCTACCTAACATATAAAGCTATGTCAAACCCAGAGCTGTTGGACATGCTACACCTAAAGAAATCCCAATCCCTCCAAGCTACACGCTCTAGGGACCTAAACCTTGTCACCACAATAAACAGGACACACTGGAGGGATAGATTCCTGTCCCAGAGACTTCCTATACTCTGGAACAAGCTACCCATCTATGTCAAGCAAAGTTCTTCATTAACACTCCTCAAGAAAAATCTTGATGAGTGGATGGGAAATAGGAAATACACTCCAGGGATCACTTCTGTGTCTCTGCTGGACAGTGGCACAGGAAAATAACTTTCTTGGGTGGTGTAAGCTATGGTACCTTGCTGGCTAGGCTTACATAGGCCCTTGGGCCGATAGTCTAGTACCTACCTATGAACCAAATTATTACAAAACATTTTAAGAACAATAATGTTACAATCTTCAAAAATAAAACAAAAACATCTGCAGTTTAAATAATTATAACAAATTAGTGATAATATAAACACATTGGTTAAGAATTGATACAAGTTATATGACAATCGTTTAATATTTATAGAAATTTTAGA